>NW_026931254.1:0-45469 GCF_032062105.1 Saccostrea cuccullata | reverse complement strand
TTTCTTTTGGCAACACTATTATTATTTTCTAACAGAACATCATTTATCAATAATACTTGTATAATTCTTTTGTCAATTGACCAATTAATTACAATATTTACATTGATTATCTATTATAATATAAACAAGTAACGGGAGGTAACTCCTCCAACTATTTCACTACTACGTGAGAGTCAAAGTAGTTTTTTTACATTTCATGTATCCTTATGTCAGAATGGTTTAATCAAACGCTCAGCTGCCTCCATAAACCACTACTCGCGAAATGGCGGAGTTGACAGAGACAGCCGCCATCTTGGTCCCGCTTCAGATTTTCAAATGTTAATATCTAGAGTTCAGACAAACCAATATCCAAACAACTTATATAGTAAGCATCAATCAAAGGGTCTCTATTATCATTCCAAAAATAAATAAAAAATATTGAAAAACAAGAAAGTTAGAAAATGCGATTTTTTCAATTCGCTTCTCCTAACGACAGGAAGTACTGACGACGAACAAAGAGTCGCGTCCTGGATGGTATATATCACGATCTATAATCCCGGAAAGTTTCATGTTGATACCTTTTACCGTTTTTGAGTTTAATCGCGGACAAAATGTCATTTTAATTTCAGGAAATTGTCCATAACTTGGCACCGGAAGCGAATTTCAAAAAAATCTCCCGGATATATAAAATTCATGTTACAACACATCAGTTCTGAAAATTTCTCGTCATTCCATCCAGTAGTCTTCGAGAAATCGCGTGCACAAAATTAGAAAGTCAAAAAAATAATAAAAAGAATAATAATAATAATAAGAAACAGTAGAATCACTATAAGGTCTTCCGTGAAGACGGAAGACCTTAACTAGATGCGTTCTTGTTGCTAGAGCAACAAGCGGTCTTCCGACCGACTTTTCGTTAGAGATCTAAGCTGCCTCATCCCATTTCAGATTTTTTTTTTGTTTACGTTAATTTACAGCAGTCTCTCAACATATATCATGATTATTACATGTAAACTTCAAAATATCTTTAAATATAGCTTTTAAAAATCGGCAAAATATTCTATACATGTTAGAAAAGTGAGAAAAGGCATTTGCGATTGAAAAATGACAGGAACAAAGAAAAAATTTGGGAACGCCCACGGCGGGATTCGAACCCCCGACAGTGGGACAAAGTTTGGTTCGGTCATATCTTTTCAATATATGCACGCATCAAAACACGGAACACATATTTAGAATTCTCATTAAACACACTATAAACCCTGTAAATCCTAAAGAAAAATATTGTAAAACAAAAAAGTTGAAAAATGGGACTTTTAGAATTCACTTCCGTTTGCGACCGGAAGTGCCGACGACGAAAAATAAAGGTCGTTGTTCAGATTGGAGTTCGATGTTCTATTACCTCAGTGAGTTTCACTTTCATATCTTCAGCTGTTCTCGAGAAAACTGCTGGACAAATTGCCTTTTAAAAAAAACAAAAATCCCCCAAAATCGCGAACGAAGGTGAATTTCGAAAAAATGAAAAACACGTCTGGAGATATTCTCATGATGCATCATCCCTGTAAAAATCTTTCAGATCCGTCCACGCACAGCTGAGATATCGCTCTAACTATGAAAAAAAGAAAAATAATAATAATAATAATAATAATAAAAAACAGACGAATAACAATAAGGTCTTCCGAAGGAAGTCGAAAGACCTTAATAAGAAACAATAGAATCACTATAAGGTCTTCCGTGAAGACGGAAGACCTTAATAATAATAATAATAAGAAACAGTAGAATCACTATAAGGTCCTCCGTGAAGACGGAAGACAATAATAATAAGAAACAGTAGAATCACTATAAGGTCTTCCGTGAAGACGGAAGACCTTAATAATAATAATAATAATAAGAAACAGTAGAATAACTATAAGGTCTTCCGTGAAGACGGAAGACCTTAATAAAAATAAGATATGTGTTTGTGAAACACTGATGCCCCCGTATGGCAAGGTTTGAAGTTTCTCAAATGCCAGTTAAACTCCAAGGTCAAGGCCAAGATCAAAATTGTTGGTATCTAAAGGAAGGTATTTTCACATAGAATACACATGTAAAATATAAATACCCTAGTACTAATGGTTCGAAAATATGGCCAAGGTTTAAGATTTTTTTTTTAAAAAAGGGCCAAACCTATGGCCAAGGTCAAAAGGTAAAATATTTTTATACTCAATGAAATTGTAACAGTGAACACACATGTGAAGTATGAAAGCCTTAGCAACAACTTACCAAAAGTATTGACCATGGAATATTTTGGTTAAAGTGGGTCAAACTCCAAGGTCAAGGTGACGCGATCAAATTTGGTTGTGCTAAAAGAAAGGTCTTGAGACAAGGAATACACATGTGAAATATGAAAGCCATAGCACTCTCCCTCAAATGTTTTGGAGAAGGTTGAAGTTTTTGTGTACAATCAGACACACAGATCAATGGACACACAGACGGACAGGGCAAAAACTATATACCCTCGAATCATCGATTACCGGGGCATGAAAACATTTTTACTTTACATGTACATCTCGGACTGTTTAGCAGTGCAAAGGGCAATGCATGTAGCTCGTACTGATGATAAATATATGAGTTGTGAGGACTGATGTTTTATATATATATATATATATATATATATATATATATATATATATATATATATATATATATATATATATATATATATATATATATATATATATTGTATTTTACAGTTTAACCTTCACCATAAGGTGGCATTTAAGAATGAAATTGCATAAAATGAATGAGAATATAATAAACATAAGGTACTACATTATTAACAAACATGTACGTATATAAACATGTATATCTTCTATGTTTATATCCGCGTGCAAACAACCTGAAACAGAGGTGATTTAAGAATTCACAGAATAATTACGTCATTTTCTAAGATTTAGTTTTTCTGCATTAATACGCTTGCATCAAACTTACTCGAGATAACGATACGTGCCACACGAGTATTGTCCTTAAGCGGATCTATGTAAATTTCCCTATCCCAATAACTTAGACCATTTGACCTCGACCTTGGAGTTTGACCTTCTTTTCAAAAACTTTTAACCTTGGCCATAACTTTTGAACAGGTAGTGTTAGCTATATAGGGCTTTCATTTGTCACATTGTATTCCTTTTGAGAAGGCCCTACTTTGGATACCAACATATTTGATTTGCATTTGAGAAAGTTTAACCTTCGCTTCACAAATACATCTTGTTATTTAACTTTTCATTCCCTTTTGTGTTTTGAAACAAAATTTTATCACGGCAGGTGCCTGTTCACGTACAAGCAACATTGGTGGTCTTTTTTTTTGTATATTACTTGGAGTTTCTATGAAGGTGAAAAGATACTTGTTATACACTTGCAACTTTAACCTTGAAAACAACTTTTGAACTTTCTTAAGGCTTTCATCCTTCATATATGCTATCCTTTGACAAGGCCTTTCTTAGAAACCAACAACCTTGACCTTTTTAACTTGACCCCGAGTTTGACATACCTTTCAAAAAACGTTAACTTTGGTCATAATTTTGAACAGGTGGTTATAGGGTTCTATATTTCACATTTGTATTTCTTGTGAGAAGGCCTTACTTTGGGTACCAAAATATTTAATTGGCATTTCAGAAAATTTTACATTCACTGTGTTGCAATACGGGTGCAGTTGATCCAGATTTCAACATTCCAATGGCTTTCCTTCCTTACTCAATGGTCATTTTGCCCATGTTTTGTGTTTTATAGTTGAACCAGTTGTTCAAAATTGATAATGATCTCAAAAAGAAGCTCACATATAACACGTGCCGCAAAGTACAATTTTATTGTTTTTAAGCTTCGTCGCCGGACATTGGTTTTCATTGGTGGTGATTAATTTTCTTTTGAAAATTGTTGAGAAGGCTCGGCGGTTATAATAATTTGAAAATATCATACCATTCCATCAAATACTAGTAGTTTTAAAATAAAAACCGTTTATTATAGAAAACATTTCGAAGTTTTGTTAAGTGTATGAATATTGTACGATCTCCAAAGCTTGCCAAAGTAGAAGACAGAGTTTATCTCCCTTAATCCTTGTAAAACAAATCATTTATATGTTTTGAATAAAACAGGCGAAGAAACAATTTATTGAAAGGAAGGAAAGATTTTAAAAGGGATGACTAATGATAATTCACCTGATTCTACAATATTCCTGAAACGTTATTTTGCAAAATTTTGAAATCAATTCGAGGGGTTATAAATGTTTCATCACTCATCATAGATGATCAATAAGTATAAACAATTCTAAAAAATGTCAAAAATTCCCCAGAAACGGAAATGTTTTAGATGCTGCTGTATACGAATGGAAGGATTGGCATTTTTTGATACTTTCTGTGATACTGCAATATCCAACTTTGGACGTGGACGTTGCGCTTATGGATTTTGAATTGTTTCCATATCTGATCGCTTAATTGCACAGACAATAAATAGATGCCATCAATATCCGACACACCATAAAGAGGCATTTTAAGAAATTTAACATATTTTGAGATAGATGTGAATTTTTAAGAAGAAATGTACGGAAAGACTTTAACAATGAGATATATTTAAAACTGTGAAAAAGCTTTAGTTCACAGATCTTTAATCAGGTTATCACGCAATCAAACGTCAAGAGATTGATCCTTGGATCCTATAAAAAGACCTGATATTTTACATACTAATTAACAAAGATAACAATTTAATAAGAATTTAATACAAATTGATAATGATCTCAAAAAGAAGCTCTTTACACATAACACGTGTCGCAAAGTACAATTTTATTGTTTTTAAGCTTCGTCACCGGACATTGGTGGTGATTAATTTTCTTTTGAAAATTGTTGAGAAGGCTCATCGGTTATAATAATTTGAAAATATCATGCCATCCCATCAAATACTAGTAGTTTTGAAATAAAAACGTTTATTAGAGAGAACATTTCGAAGTTTTGTTAAGTGTATGTATATTGTACAATCTCCAAAGCTTACCAAAGTAGGAGACAGAGTTTATTTCCCTTAATCCTTGTAAAACAAATCATTTATATGTTTTGAATAAGGCGAAAAAGCAATTTATTAACAGGAAGGAAAGATTTAAAAAGGGATTACTAATGATAATTCACCTGAGTGTTTCTACAATATTCCTGAAACGTTATTTTGCAGAATTTTGGAATCAATTTGATAGGTTATGAATGTTTCTCACTCATCACATGATATATGATCAATAAGTATAAACAATTTTTAAAACTGGCAAAAATACTAAAGAGACTGAAATGTTTTAGTTGCTGCTGTATACGAAAGGAAGGATTGGCAATTTTGATAATTTATTTCAGCGACACCGCAATATCCAACTTTTCACATGTGCTTATTGAGTTTGAATTGTTTCCATATCTGATCGCTTAATTGTATAGACAATAAATTTGAGATTCCATCAATATCCGACAAACCATAAAAAGGTATTTTAAGAAATGTAACATATCTTAAGATAAATGAGATTTTTTTAAGTAGAAAAAAAAGATATTAAAAGACTTTTAAACTGAGATATATTTAGAACTGTGAAAAAGCTCAATACATCAGGTCTTGAACCAGGTTATCACGCAATCAAACGTAAAGAGATTGATCCTTGGATCCTATGAAAAGACCTGATATTTTTCATACTAATTAACAAAGATAACAATTTAATAAGACGTGTACCATAAAGCACACAATACATTTTCTGTAAAGCAAATTTCTGCGAATTTTTTTGAAACCCTCGTATATCAGCAGGGGGCTTCAAAAGATAAAAAAAAACCTGAATATATTTTTCCGAAATCATGTTGTTGAGTTTACGCATGTATGTATTGTGCGACTTTGAAAGAATCCCAAGGTAGGTCGTTACGGCGTTGGGTTAGAGTCAATGTCAAGAACATTTTAAAATCATTTCGATATTCCAAACAAGGAGGAAAGGTCAAACAATACCAAAAAGAAAAAGGTAAGATGATTTAATCAAATTTTTGAATCCTAGAAAAACTAGTCCTCTGCAGGAACAATACGATAATTTCCATGAACCAACGTTAAGTTCATCTGCGCTTTTATGCTTATAGTGAATCAACAGTTTAGAAAAAGTACTATATAGCGATCCGTATATGTAGAAAAAATACTATTATATACTCACTTGCACGTGACCTTATAAGTATTACATCAGTGCGGAAACGTTTATTGTTTTGTCCTGTCTGTCTGTTTATCTGTTTGTCTGCAAACTTTAACCTTCGCCATAACTTTTGAACCATGAAAGATAGAGATTTCATATTTTGTATGCATACTCCAATAATTATGTTCTTTGAAATGACACGAAGTTCGATGACCCTGTTACCTTGACTATGACCTATTCGCTAAAAATAGCTTTTTTTCGAACTTTGTTGCCAACGGGCGCATAGTGTTTCACAAACACATCTTGTACATTTATATTATTACAATAACGGAGACTAAAGGTCAGGGGCATACGTTACAATAAATATGTGAAATCATTTATTTGTATGTGGTGAGCATTGTTTTGGCATTATTCATGGGTCACCGAACAACAAATTAACGCAACATTATTTGGCAGACCCACTTCAGCATCAACGACAAATCAGTTAATCTCACCAATCAGATTCAGCAATCATAAACAAATTGACCTCTCCGGGTAATCTGCGGGCAGGTACTTAACCTTTACAAATTTACATACAGAATCTGCAATAATTACTAGTAAAACAAAATAATTTGGTTTTTATACATGTTATCAAACCCAGTCTCGAAGCAATACAGGTCCCATCAGCTCAAAGTTCTCACTCGATCAATGTCAACCCTTAGTCAACAATTATTTCCCTTTAATAGTGCTTACATTGGAAAGAAATAACTAGTTAAAGTCACAAAGAAGACTAGTAAATTAATTCTATTGTCCAAACAATTACTACCTGAAATGGTCCTTTTCTAGGTATTGGGTATATTTACTAGATAAGATTAGTAAATCAAGAATTTAAAAGTAACTTTCATTAAGTATGTAAGTATTTATACGACCCCCGCTCCATTTTTCACTATCTTAGCCAGTAAACAGAAAGATTACTAATAATTACGACAAACGCCACGAGGCACACTAGTTAAGTTAACTAGGCATTTCTACCAGTGTAGTTAAAATGGTTGTAAACGAGCAAAGCAGTCACCCTACAAGGGAGCAACAATTCAACTGACCCAAGAAAATACTATATTCTCCTAATTATTCCCGTCCAGATGAACCGATTCTAATTAAACTTATATCCTATTCCATCCCCTTTATATTAATTCATACCAAGTTTTATTTTAACTGGAATCATAACCTCCACACAGAATTTACTAATTATGTGATTTTTCAAAGCAGTTTACATTATATAAATTACATTATATATACTAAAAAATATACTGGGTTACGGTGGCAAACACTATTTCCTTAAGGAAAAAGCACAGACATGAGTCATTTTGAGGCTTTTCTGTATTAAACTTAGAAATATCCCCAATAAATGACGTCAGATTACGAGAACGGCCTTTCTTCATGCCATATTCTTTAATGATTTATCATATTCATCTACTCACACTTGTTAAAACCAATTTTATAAATTTTTAAGTACATTAAATCTTTAGGGCACAATAAAGCTAAATCCATACCATTTTCTTTGTAAAACATTTGTACAGGTTTAATTAATCATACATTTAATGCACATAATTATTACGGATACGTATTTTCCTCCAAAACTGGAGTCATGGATTAAGGACTTGCTCTTTTTCGTAAGTTCGAAACACACCGTGTAAAGGGACCGATCTTTCGAATAACACCATTTATATCGATCGATATTTTATCTTACTTTCTTTAATTTTCAGAGCCCATTTTCTTAACAAATTACCGATGATTCACCTTGTTTTCAGTATAAATCTATAAAAAATCTATACAAAAAGGCTCTTTAGTAATTGTTACAAATCTTCTGTACCAGAAATATTGTAAACTTCTACTCGTCCCTCTTATGATTGACACCTCTTGCTTTGACGTCAACTGCAGAACAAAATATTTTTTTTCTAGCTTTTGTCACGAAAGCCGCCGTGCTCTGTTAAGTCAGACACAACAAGATATTTTCCTATTTACAATTTTTAAAATCAATATGAACAATATTTACAACATATTTATACAAAAATTATCTACAGTAACAATAAATTTCACTTTAAGTTATTGGATTGTCTATTATAGCCATCCTAGTGTACCATGCGATCACGTCCCGACACTTCCCGTTTCACGACTGACTCCCGCCAACTGGCTCCCAGTGGGTTTTCGGTCCAGGTGACGCTGGTGCCACGTGTCCATACAATATGGCTGGAATATGGCTTGAATATGTCTGGAACCTTTAATTAGATAATATTTTAAATCGCAAGTTACGTATACTAAAAAATCAAAAGTCAACATTGACTGCAATTGCACTTATTACACACTATAGAAACAGTACTGGTATTTCTAACCAAACTCTGTCAACTTTAAAGACAACTTTAAGAAAACACAATATATTAACTAAGTGATTTCAAGAATTAAACCCACAACACCGACTATATAAGCGTGGAAAAAATATCCTACGCATGTACATAACTTAGTACATTGCACAAAACAGAACAATACACGCATGAGTAACTCTACCTAGCAAAACCTGTATATGTAAACAGTCACGAAAAACATTAATTAATTAAATTCGTACATAGCTTTACGTCTTAAATGTAGTACTCAAACCTAACATATAAAATAAAAAACAAACTTACCCCTTGTGGAGAAATGGTAACTGTTGAAAAAAAAGTATGTAAAATCTATGAAAACGTGGACCCCGGCTTCTTGGTCAGCTATGCAGTAAAAACCTCCTATTGGACTTTTACGAGAAGCACGGACTTTTACAGTTGACTGTTTACTTGGACATTTAAACATTCATATCTACGGAGGTACATAATTGTTAATGGAAAGAAATTTTTTTCTGGTGGTCATGGTAATGGTGTTAGGGGCATTTATATGTGAAGGCTGGATTTGAGGGTAGGCTGGTTGCCGGTTTCTTCACGGACAGCTTATCTGTGCTTTGAAAAAGCCAGTTATTTTCGTTGATTTAAATGTTGAGCTGAGTTATTATATCGTAAAAGAGCTTCCCGTACACTGTCCTAGTGTAAGAATAATTCGTCAATTGTAAAAGTCAGCGCTTCTCGTAAAAGTCCAATACAATGGTTCGTAACTGACCAATGCCTGCAAAACTTAACTTGAGGTTCAATAAAGGTAACAATATAAAGAGGTAAAGTAAAGGGTTAATAAAATAAAAACCATAAACATATTGTAAATACAATTATAATTAAATAGTGATTGTGACAGTTTTTATAAGAAGCATCATGTTAGTCGGTGGAAAAATAGTGATCCTCATGATGACCTTACCGGTATGTCCCCCTTACCTCTTCATTATATTCATTCCTTCCACCGATTTTCTCCAGAACTACACAAAGAATTCACCACCAAACGTAACGATGACTGTTGTCAACATATCATTCAATGCCTTTCATTTAATAGACTTTGATGACAAGAACGGTAAATTTTCTGTTAGTGGATATTTAGAAAAGTCTTGGATAGACTAAAGAATTGCCACAATTTGGGATTCCTCGTGGGCCCTCGGAACGGTGTATTTTGAGGAATCAGAGGTCTGGACTCCAGAAATTCGTCAGATTAATTTATTAAAATAAATTGAAAATGTTAAAATATTTTCATCTTTTACTGTGATAAATCTTTTAAAGTTGAGTTAATTTTTGATTATTCTACCGGAATGTAAATTTTGCCTAGCTATAGCCCAGGAGCTTAGGAAGCCTAATATGCATGTAAATGTCGTGCGACTTTGTGTGTTCAACGTCAGAAGGCAGCGACTATTAAAATTGACCTAATGCATGTGTAAAGGGTAACAGGGATTGCATTGAAATATTGAAACTAGTAAGAATATGTATTATGTATTTTTACGTTTCTTTAAATGTCAGGTTGCATTATTTATTGAATGATCCTAGTATCTATTGTTGTATTTATTCCATATTCTTGCGCACCAGAGGTTTTTTTAATTTTCGTTTGAGAGAGTAAAACATTCTGGATGTTATTGTTAATACAAATAAAAAAAATATTGATATTTAAAAAAAATTGTCATGCTTGTCGTTATTACAAGCTTACAAAATGACTTAAAGGTTCGTTGCCTGTCCAGAAAACATTTACCATAGTAAAACGAAGCTTTTAGTCATTTGTGGTTAATGTCTTGAAAGGGTTGTGAGAATTACTGCAATAATCTGAAAACCCTGCATTTCTAAATACACAGTTTACCTTTTTTATATGCTAAATCATAAAGCAAAGTAAAATTAATGCAACGGAGTCTCTATTTAATGATCCTTTAGCTTCAGAAGGGTTTACGGAAATGAACAGCTAAAAAATACGTTGATATTTTCTTACTACATTTCACTCTTCTTCAAAAGTAATGAAAAAGGAAATAATCTATCATTAAACATTTAAAGTTTTCAGGGGTAGACAGCTTTATTGCGTACTCGTTACAGTTATGCGTTTACTCACTTGCATACTAAGTCAAGTGCTAATAAATTTAAATCCAATTTTGTTTCATATTAAAGACCTTTATTCACACTTTATGATCTAATATTTCAGTAAGTACATTATTGAACTGAGTTATTTCCGGTGTACAGCATGCAGAGTTTTTGTTTAGAACAAAAATATTTTCTTTTAGAAGCAGTCGTTTAAAAAAATGTATTTTAATTTTAATGATGAAATTTTTTTTAAAAAATGTTTTATTTACACATCAATGTTTTCGACTTGTACGTAAAGATTAAAATAAGAATTAAAGCTAAAGTATCTGGAATAAAAGATATTAAGGTTATCTAATTCAATGATTCTCCTATCCTTTTAAGACATTGGCTGCAAAGGTCACTATAAAAGCATTTCGACTGTTGCGTGTGGGTCAATGACAAGCAAAGAAAATATTGTTTTTTGTCAAATATGCTTGTTTTTACGACAAATACAACAGGTTTCAAATTACCTATGAAGAATGATTTTTTTTAGTTGTATGAAATAATAAGCCACAATTCTTTACTACCTCCATTGGGCAATAAAAAAACTAGATTTATATGCATATGTTTTTAGCATATAAAGTGAATGGAAATTTATTGCATTCAAAACACCACAACACAGGGTTCCAAAAGGTTAAAGCATGCGTTTTAGTTTGACGTCAAAATCGTTGAACGCCGAGGAACTGCAACGTCTTAAGCGAAAAAAAAAATCACGTTCACATTGACTAGAAGCTGTTACGTTGGCTGTTCCATTAACTGTAGTTTACACGAAGGATAATACATACTAGTGGGTTTTTGAATATAAATCACATTTGCAATCACGGTAGAGCGTTAAAAATGTAAATATAAACAATGAATCATTATTTTTTTAAAGATATATATATATATAAAATATGGTTACTGTCTTGAAATATAAGCGATATTTGGGCGAGGGTAAGAAACATTAAAGAGAGCGAGGCTTGCCGAGCCCTCTTATGTTTTTTGACCCGAGCCCTAATATGGCTTATATTTCAAGACAGTTATCATGTATTTTGTTTATCCTGCAACATGATCTTTACATTTGAACGTCTAAAATAAGCTATTTTCGACAGATTTAGGCACATCTCTGCAGTATACACTTATTTCATGACTACGAGGGAACAGTCAAACTGTTGTCCTGAGGTAATTGGGAAGACCTGGAAAACTGGTTTCCCAGGTCTTCTTCATTATCGAGGGACAGCATTTTGACTGTTTCCCGAGTTGTCATGAAATAAGAGTTTTATTACCTAACCTACTATATAATTTCATTAAGTAATGCTATAGACACATCGACAAAAGTTTGTATTATTTCTTGTGTTATCATGCATTCCCTGGTAAATATTGATGTATACATGTATTGTTTAGTAAAAAAACTAGGATGACTTGAAGGTTTGAATATAACACACCGAGTCGGACGTTTTAAAAGGCAAAGGTGTAGTGAGTGAAAGGGGCCTACAGTTTTCCAAAATTACCTTCAGAAAAGATGTTCTTGGTCTCTTCTTTCCAATGATATCAAATTGAATACATTGTACATTATGTTAGTATCGGGTTTTCTCTTCAAATGATAATTTCAAATTGAAAGCCCTGAAAAAGCTTCAACTGATACATAATTCAGTATCATATAGCTGTATAGTACGGGAAATTAATCATGACGTCATAATGGATTAGTTCAGCCATGCAACAGTTCATTCTGTTACCGGTCATAAGTTTCGACTGTTGCATGGTATGCAAAAACATTAAAATGAATCAGGAAACAGTTCAAAATGCTTAATTTCACGTTATATAGTAGGTTAGGTAATAATTAAAACTATGACGCCATGGCGTAAACATTGCAGTTTACCTGACGTCACAATGCTTTTATCCTGCAACTACCCCTTGCATTGACCTAATAAAGGTAACCTAATAAACCAAAGCTTTATCCGGTCACTGCCCTAATAAAGCTTCGTGCATGTATTCCGACGTTCTAAAAGCATTGTGACGTCATGTATATTGCAATGTTTACGCCATGGCGTCATAGTTTCAACTGCAGAGATGTGCCTAAATCTGTCGAAAATAGCTAGTTTTGGACGTTCAAATGTAAAGAATATGTTGCAGGATAAACAAAATACATGATAACTGTCTTGAAATATAAGCGATATTTGGGCTCGGGTCGAAAACGTAAGAGGGCTCGGCAAGCCTCGCCCTCTATCACGTTTTCTTACCCTCGCCCAAATATCGCTTATATTTCGAGACAGTAACCATGTATTTTATATTAGAACGTCGGAATACATGCACGAGGCCTTATAAGGGCAGTGACCGGATAAAGTTTTGGTTTATTACTTTACCTTTATCACTTCAATGCAAGGGGAAGTTGCAGGATGAAGTTTCATAACTGCAACGGCATTTTTCGCTTTGTTTAAACTGTAAAGGCGTAGTCCCTGTATTCATCGTTACGCCAGACAGACTTCGGTGATTTGGTCTTGTGTGTTCTGTTTATTTATCATTTGTAATTTTATAATGCTGTTTATTAGGGTCAAACAAAGTAAATGTAAATATTACACTTTCGTTTCCGCGCGATATCTCGAGAAACCTTTGAGCTTTTGCAATGAAACTTTTCATAAAAACTCCATGTGGCTTAAGGAAGACCTCTGTTGATTTTGAGGTCAAAAGGTCAAAGTTCAATGTCATAAATGTATACATTTTGTTTGTGTGCAACACTATCGTTTTCGGGCGATATTTCAAGAGGATTTTGAGCTTTTGACTTTATATTCTTATTACATCTATTAGAACTGTTTAATAAAGGTTAAATTAGATACCATGCATTGTGTAAATTTTGACAAAATATCGAACGTGAATATATACATGTATGTGACTTCATGTCTGTATTTAATTTTCGCCATATTAAAGAGGCTGCGTGGTCTAGTGATATGTCTCTCGCTTCACATGTGAGAAGGCCAGGGTTCGCATCCTAGACGATCCATTTTTTTTTCGAAATACTTTTTTTTTTACTAAGTGATAGTATTCAGCATGTGAAATGAAAAATTTATGAGGTCTGGCTTGTACAAACTCATAAAATCATCAATACAGTGTGATAAATATTCCATATAAAAAGGATCTTCTACACATATAATAAAGAATAATCAATCAAACCTTTATATCCATAATGGCATATTTTATTTGCTTCAGTATACATTTGATAATTCTACAAATTCAGTCAAGGGGATCCGAACACCCCCCCCCCCGACCTGCGCATGGTTTACTTTTTCTCTAAGCGGGGGACACAAACTCTCTGAATTAGCTTGTTAGTTTTAGATTGGGTTGTATACATGAAACTAAAATACGTTACTAGTTACTACCGTATCTATCCTGCTACAATTCATTGCTTCTTACCTTGTAGAAAAATGCACGCTAATCAATCAAGAAATGTCTTGAAATTTTCTAGGTAAGCTCAATGACTAGTGTAAAATTAGTCTTTTTGAATAATTTCATTAAAAAAATATTTTGACTTTTGCACTCGAGAAGAACCTCACTGTATACGCACATTATTGAGGCTTCATATTTTAAGTATACAATATATTTGATATTAACAAAAACTTTATTTTGTGTAAAAATCTATGGATTCTTTAATTCTAAATGTTACTCGACCGAGAATCCAAAAAGAAACTTAATAGTGTGAATTCACTAATTTTTGTGGGGGGTTAAATTCGTTGTATATTGAGAGACCCACTGATTTATTGACTACCACGAAATTTAAAATTTCGTTTGCATTACTACAAACCATTCTCCAACCTCGAAATCAATTCTTCACGAACCAAATCTTTCCTCAATTCTTTAAAATTGGACCCCACGGAAATATGTGATTGCCCAATCTGGCTTACACTTACTATAGTTATACCTCACTTCATTTCTTCTACATGTATATGTGTCTTATTATATTCAGATTTAAAAGAACGACCCTTTCCAGGATTTAAACAAAAAAAAAAAAAAAAGATTTAATAACATTTGAAGAAAATTACGTCTTATAAAAATCCTTTACTGATTTGAGATACTATGACCTTGACGCTCTGATCGGATTTATTTTGTAATATCTTTAAATGATTCACTTGTAGGATAAATCATTTCATTTTAGAACTATGAAAATAAAAACTGCTTCTCGGAAAGAGTCATTACATTTTTTTCAATATTATAAGAGGTAATTGTACAAAAATAATGATGACTTCAATACTCTTTAAAAACGGAAGTGGCCAAAGTTCGCTAGATCTGAAATCTGTTAGATCTAATCACCTTTATTAAAGTAGGATGTGCACAATGGAACTATGTAAAAAGTCTTTTGGGGGCTTATTAAAGATTAGAAAAGTATAGAAGCCCATTTAGGACCTATCAATAATATTTTTGAATTTGATATAACGAATTGTTGAATATGTTATAACGAATTTAATTCGTTATCATAATTTCTTTTAATTCTTTATAATGAATTTAATCTGTTATCACAAATTTGTGGATTTCGTTATACCAAATACCAAATTCATTTTTAAGTTAAAATTAAAATTTCAACAAATCCTAAAACTAGTTTTAATACGGAAGCCCATTTAGGACCTATCAAAAAATATTTTTGAATTCGTTATAACGATTTTTAGAATTCGTTATAACGAATTTAATTTGTTATAACAGATTTATTGAATTCGTTATAACGAATTAAATTTGTTATACCAGATTCATTGAATTCGTTATAACGAATTTAATTCGTTAAAACAGATTCATTAAATTTGTTATAACGAATTCAATTTGTTATAAAAGATTCACTAATTTGTTATAACAAATTTAATTTGTTATTACAGATATATTGAATTCGTTATAACGAATTAAATCTGTTATTACAGATTTTTTGAATTCGTTATAACCAATTCAAGAATTTGCTTTAACGAATTCTTGAATTGGTTATAACGAATTCAACAAATCTGTAATAACAGATTTAATTCGTAATAACGAATTCAATAAATCTGTTATAACAAATTAAATTCATTATAACGAATTCATTGAATCTGTTATAACAAATTAAATTCGTTATAACGAATTCAATGAATCTGTGATAACAAATTAAATTCGTTATAACGAATTCAATAAATCTGTTATAACAAATTAAATTCGTTATAACGAATTCAATGAATCTGTTATAACTAATTAAATTCGTTATAACGAATTCAATAAATCTGTTATAACGAATTCAATTATATTTTTGATAGGTCCTAAATGGGCTTCCGTATTTTAACGAATTGAAGTCGTTTAAATGAATTCTTTTATTTGTTATAACAAATTAAATACGTTAAATCAAATCCGACAAATCGTTATATTGAATTAATATATATTTTTCTATAGACCCTTATTTTTCGTAATACGGAAGCCCATTTAGGACCTACCGAAAAATATTTTTGAATCCGATATAACGAATTGTCGAATTTGTCATAACGAATTTAATTCGTTATAACAATTTCTTTGAATTCGTTATTATAAATTTAATCTGTTATAGCAAATTTGTTGATTTCGTTATAACGGATTTAAAAATTTGTTAATACAAATTAAACTCGTTTTAACAGATTCTAAAACTTGTTATAACGAATTGAATTCGTTTAAACGTATTCCATAATTTTTTATAACGAAATAAATTCGTTAAAACGAATTCGACAAATCGTTATATCGAATTCATATATATTTTCCTATAGACCCTGGTTATTGAATTTGATTAAACTAATTTAATTCGCTATCACAAACTTTGGAATTTGTTTGAACGAATTTAATTTGTTATAACAAACTTTAGAATTTGGTTAAACGAATTTAATTTATTATAACAAATTTTTGAATTCGTTTTAATGAATTCAATATGTTTTAACAAATTAAAGAATTCATTATAAAGAATTCAACAAATTTGTTATAACAGATTAAAATCGTTATAACAAATTCAAAGAAATTGTACGGAAGCTATGGAAGCCCATTTATACGGAAGCCCATTTAGGACCTATCAAAAAATATTTTTGAATTCGTTATAACGATTTTTAGAATTCGTTATAACGAATTTAATTTGTTATAACAGAATTTTAGAATTCGTTATAACGAATTTAATTTTAATATATATTTTTCTATAGACCCTTATTTTTCGTAATACGGAAGCCCATTTAGGACCGACCGAAAAATATTTTTGAATCCGATATAACGAATTGTCGAATTTGTCATAACGAATTTAATTCGTTATAACAATTTCTTTGAATTCGTTATTATAAATTTAATCTGTTATAGCAAATTTGTTGATTTCGTTATAACGGATTTAAAAATTTGTTAATACAAATTAAACTCGTTTTAACAGATTCTAAAACTTGTTATAACGAATTGAATTCGTTTAAACGTATTCCATAATTTTTTATAACGAAATAAATTCGTTAAAACGAATTCGACAAATCGTTATATCGAATTCATATATATTTTCCTATAGACCCTGGTTATTGAATTTGATTAAACTAATTTAATTCGCTATCACAAACTTTGGAATTTGTTTGAACGAATTTAATTTGTTATAACAAACTTTAGAATTTGGTTAAACGAATTTAATTTATTATAACAAATTTTTGAATTCGTTTTAATGAATTCAATATGTTTTAACAAATTAAAGAATTCATTATAAAGAATTCAACAAATTTGTTATAACAGATTAAAATCGTTATAACAAATTCAAAGAAATTGTACGGAAGCTATGGAAGCCCATTTATACGGAAGCCCATTTAGGACCTATCAAAAAATATTTTTGAATTCGTTATAACGATTTTTAGAATTCGTTATAACGAATTTAATTTGTTATAACAGAATTTTAGAATTCGTTATAACGAATTTAATTTTTTTATAACAGATTTATTGAATTCGTTATAACGAATTTAATTTGTTATAACAGATTTATTGAATTCGTTATAACGAATTTTATTTGTTATAACAGATTCATTCAATTCGTTATAACGAATTTAATCTGTTACTACAGATTCATTGAATTCGTTATAACGAATTTAATTTGCTATTACAGATTTATTGAATTCGTTATAACGAATTTGATTTGTTATTACAGAATTGTTGAATTCGTGATAACCAATTAAAGAATTTGGTTATAACGAATTCAACAAATCTGTAATAACAGATTAAATTCGTTATAACGAATTCAATAAATCTGTAATAACAGATTAAATTCGTTATAACGAATTCAACAAATCTGTAAAAACAGATAAAATTCGTTATAACGAATTCAATTTTTCTTAATTACATATTAAATTCGTTATAACGAATTCAACAAATCTGTAATAACAGATTAAATTCGTTATAACGAATTCAACAAATCTGTAATAACAAATTAACTTCGTTATAACGGATTCAATGAATCTGCTATAACAAATTAAATTCGTTATAACGAATTCAATAAATCTGTTATAACAAATTAAATTCGTTATAACGAATTCAATAAATCTGTTATAACAAATTAAATTCGTTATAACGAATTCTAAAAATCGTTATAAAAAATTTAAAAATATTTTTTGATAGGTCCTAAATGGGCTTCCGTATATAATATTAAAAAGAATGTAATGACACTTTCCGAGATAGGTCCAAAATGGGCTTCCGTAGAATCCCATTTAGGACCTATAAAAATATTTTTGAAATTTGATATAACGAATTGTCGAATTTGTTATAACAAATTTAATTCGTTATAACAATTTCTTTGAATAGTTATAACGATTTAAATCTGTTATAACAAAATTGTTAAATTTATTATAACGCATTCTGTAATTTGTTATTATGGAAGGGAATTACCGCCAAAAGTCTATGTATCTTCCTTTTATTCTTATTCTGCCTACTTCTTTATGCTTTGTTATTATTTTAATTATATGTCACTTTATTCTTTTCAAATTCGTCTTTATTACATTTCACTTCGAACTTTTATCATTCTTCATTTTGTCCTTACTTCTATGTTGCTTTATTCTTGTAAATTCATTCTACTTTCTTTTAAACTTAAACAGTTTCTTAAATAAATTATTCAATCACGCAAACAATGAAGCATATTCAATGAAGACGAATGGAAGTTGTCAAACCGTCAAAATTTAGTGCGGCATTATAACGCTAGGTGGTGTGGTGTTCGCTACGAGTGTTGGTAAAACTAGGTAACCAAACCCGGGTCGGGTTACTTGAGATTCTTCAATACACCTTAGTACTTTAATTATCAATCGAACTTCTGAAGGCCGGATCCAATAATCCGATCCAATAATGGAAACTCCATATTTATTTTCTCTGAGAACACATGAATAGCGGCCTCTTTTTTCAGACATAACTTTATACTATACTGAATATGTTCATTGAAAGGCCGACCCTCTTTTTGTAAGAGTAAGGGTCAAATAAGTTAATGTAGTACGTATAGTAGGGAAAAAAATCAAATTTGATTCTATAGGGGAAGTTGAATCTAACCCAAAACTCACCCCGCCTTCGAAATTGGATTTCATTGGCATCGGAAGCAAATTGAAATTGGGGGGGGGGGGCTAAGTGTAAGAATTTTTTAAGACCTTCAAAAATAAAAACCTGAAAAGCAAAAAAATTAAAAAAAAAAAAAAAAAAGAAAAGAAAAGAAATGTCAATTTTCCGAACTCAAATATTCAATTTCGTGGGAGGGGGGGGGTAGATTCGAACTCCAGTTCCAAAGTTTTTTTTTCCATACACCACCACTTTCCCCATTTTAAACCTATACTGCATCGTGTCCATAGCAAGTGGGGGGGTCTAAACCTATGCAGGAACGTCTGTACTAAGTCTATCTCTGGACAAAAAAAGTGGGGGCTAAGCCCCCCCCTTCCACGGTTCCGACGCCTAGTAAGTATTTTCAAGTTTAGACAATTTCCTGGGGGGGGGGGGTTGCTCTTGTCAGGTTGTTTTCAGCCGGGTACTTTAATATTTATTCTCTTGTTGCCCCCTCCCCACTTTCAAAAACGTACAATGCTACGTCTCGGTTCTCTCGCCTGAAAAATATAACTCTAATAAAGTTAATTATTTGTTGGATAATTGAATTCCAGTTTAATTGGTATAAAAATGTTCAATATTTTGATACTAGTTAACCTTCATAAATTGGGTTGTTTTTCAGAACCTTCCACTGAACTGAACTTCATTTCAAGACAGATAGTAAGTGCTCATGTGCGTGATTCTAGGGACAGGGCTTTGCAAAGGAGTGAGGAGCGTAAATATGAGTAGGCAGGCGCGGATCCAAAAAAAAAATTTTCCAGGGAGGGAGGGGGTTCCACTTCAGTCCAAAAAAAAAATTCAGTCCAATCCCAGAAATTTCTTGACGAGTATAAAAAAAACCTAAACTCTCCCAAACGTCAAAATCCTATTTCGTAGGGAGCGTTTAACTTTTTTTCCTTGCTTTAGTATATATTTTTAAACCTTGTAAATTCCAGGGGGTCCTAACACCCCAGCCCCCTCTAGATCCGGGCATGGTAGGCGAAGTAGGAACTAGGCTTCATGCATCCAGACTTACTAGAAACTCCCTGGTCTTATTTTCAGCGTTAATATTTTATATTAAAATAGCACTTAATTTTCAAGAAAGAAAGAAAGAAAGAAATATCTTTAGTACGCATCGTATTTGTTATCAGCCAGGAGAGCTAAGAATACCTTAGAACTCGAAAATTCTGTTTGGTGGTGGTGAGGGGGGAGGGGTCGTCAACTTTTTTTCAGTACTAAATTTACTCATGCCAATAAGTACATGACTTTTAATATATAAATTGACTATTAGTACTGCAACAAAAATGGTAAGGGATAGGGACAACAAGCCTTTCGCTGAACTTTTCCAGTAGTAAAAAGTTATGTTTAGGAAAATGTTTCGTGGCCACCCATCCCCTCTACCGGCGAAACTTACCCCATAGGAGGTCGTCCAACCGGAAGTCAGTATATATATTGAGACTTGTGGTTTGATTGTACATTGTATAATGTCCCTTGCGAAAAATTTTTACTCAAAAGGAGAAGCCACAACTTGCCGGTGGAGAGCTGCAAATTTGTCCTATATACTTGGCACTTATAGCCATTGAGCAGTGAGGGATCTTTTTTCGTGCCAGCAGCTACTGCGACACGGGACCTCGAATAACAAGGTCTAGATCTCATCCGATGGATTGAACTCCACGTCCTACAGTGGGATTCTTACCCACGACGTCCTTACTTCTGTACTTCGTGACTCTAAAGCAGACGCCGTAACTACAATGCCACGCGGGCAACTTAACCAAGGGGGAAGGGGGGGGGGTCATTATCCATATGTTCTCGTGAAGATTATCTATGTTTAACTATTGGTTAAAATGATTTAATTATAAAGCACTTTTAAAATGATATTACATGTGTATTTTAATATTTATTCATACATGTATCATGTGTATAGGACGGATAACTTTTCTTCAAAAACTGAAAACGTTCGTATATACATGTATAAACATCGTTTTACGATTAAAAAAAACTATTCGGGGGAAGGGTTGCTATGAAGGGGGGGGGGGGCGAATTGCTATATATAGCGAGATTTCCCACGGAAGACTAGTTATACCCCGGGGGGAAATCCCACTGTATAGTCTTCCGAAGGAAGCATCACTATGCTGTCAGTTTTCCAGGGGAAATCTTACCATCTAGCGAGACTTCCGAGGGAATGGCATGTATCGGGTACATACCTGAACTAATAACAAACATCATTCATTTGAAAATTTAAGTTCGATTGATAAAGTATTAAGACAGAAAATTGAAAAAAAAAAAACTCGAATAACCCCGGCCCGCTTTGCCTAATTTTACCAACACTCTTAGCGAACACCCCTGCCACCTAGCGTTATAATGCGGCACTAAATTAGGACAACTCGTATTCGTCTTCATTGAATATGCTTCATTGTTTGCGTGCTTGAATTAACGTTCGTAATAGAGATAATCATTTAAGATACTGTATCAATTTAAAAGAAAATAAAATGACTTAACAAGAATAAAGAAACATAGAAGTAAGGACGAAATGAAGAAGGATAAAAGTCAAAGTGAAATGTAATAAAGACGAATATGAAAAGAATAAAGTGACATATAATTACAATAATAACAAAGCATAAAGAAGTAGGCAGAATAAGAATAAAAGGAAGATACATAGACTTTTGGCGGTAATTCCCTTCCATAGTTATAACGAATTAAATTCGTTAAAACGAATTCAAAAATTTGTTATAACAATTTAAATTCGTTCAAACAAATTCTAAAGTTTGTAATAACGACTTAAATTCGTTTAATCAAATTCAATAATCAGTGCCTGTAGAAAAATATAGATGAATTCGGTATCACGATTTGTCGAATTCTTTTTAACGAATTTAATTCGTTATAACAAATTGTGGAATTCGTTTACACGAATTCAATTCGTTATAACAAGTTTCAGAATTTGTTAAAACGAGTTTAATTCGTATTAGCAAATTTTTGAATTCGTTATAGGTAGGTAGATAAATTCATTATAACGAATTCAAAGAAATTGTTATAACGAATTAAATTCTTTATAACAGATTCGACAAATCGTTATATCAGATTCAAAAATATTTTTCGATTGGTCCTAAATGTAAATGTACGGAAGCCCATTTAGGACCTATCAAAAAATATTTTTGAATTCGATATAACGATTTTTAGAATTCATTATAACGAATTTAATTTGTTATAACAGATTTATTGAATTCGTTAAAACGAATTTTATTTGTTATAACAGATTTATTGAATTCGTTATAATAAATTTAATTTGTTATAACAGATTCATTGAATTCGTTATAACGAATTTAATTTGTTATTACAGATTTATTGAATTCATTATAACCAAATTCTTGAATTGGTTATAATGAATTCAACAAATCTATAATAACAGATTAAATTCGTTAAAACGAATTCAATAAATCTGTAATAACAAATTAAATTCGTTATAACGAATTCAATGAATCTATTATAACAAATTAAATTCATTATAATGAATTCAGTAAATCTGTTATAACAAATTAAATTCGTTATATTGAATTCAATAAATCTGTTTTAACAAATTGTATTCGTTATAACGAATTCTAAAAATCTGTTATAACAAATTAAATTCTTATAACAAATTCTAAAAATCGTTATAACGAATTCAAAAATATGTTTTGATAGGTTCTAAATGGGCTTCCGTAGAAATCTGTTAGATCTTATCACCTAAAATTAAAGTAGGATATGCACAATGAAACTCTGTAAAACAGTCTTTTGGGGGCTTATAAAAGATGAGAAAAGTATGGAAGCCTCAGGAAACCCATTTAGGACCTATCAAAAAATAAATTTGAATTCGATATAACGAATTTACGAATTTCTTATAACGTATTTAATTACGGATTTTTATTACGGATTTGTTGAATTCGTTATAACCAATTCAAAAATTCGTTAAAACAAATTCTTGAATTGGTTATAAAGAATTCAACAAATCTGTAATAACAAATTTAATTCGTTATAAAGAATTCAATATATCTGTAATAACAAATTAAATTCGTTATAACAAATTAGTGAATCTGTTATAACAAATTAAGTTCGTTATAACAAATTTAATGAATCTGTTTTAACGAATTAAATTCGTTAAAATGAATTCAATGAATTTGTTTTTACAAATTAAATTCGTTATAACGAATTCTAAAAATCGTTATAACGAATTCGAAAATATTTTTTGATAGGTCCTAAATGGGCTTCCGTAATAACCAATTCAAGAATTTGTTTTAACGAATTTTTGAAGTGGTTATAACGAATTCAACAAATCTGTAATAACAGATTAAATTTGTTATAACGAATTCAATGAATCTGTAATAACAAATTAAATTCGTTATAAAAAATTCTAAAAGGCTGTAATATCAAATTAAATTCGTTATAACAAATTTAATGAATCTGTTTTAACGAATTAAATTCGTTATAACGAATTCAATGAATCTGTTATAAAAAATTAAATTCGTTATAACGAATTCTAAAAATTGTTATAACGAATTCAAAAATATTTTTTGATAGGTCCTAAATGGGCTTCCGTAGATAAGAGATTAGTATACCAACGTTTTACAGACGCAAGATGGATAGACTTATGAACAAACAATTTAATATCTTTATAACCCCCTCTTTTTCAAGCGTGGGTATGCAAAGAAATAGAATAGAATTTGAAAAATAGAATAATTAGCCTAGCTCAGCTTCATCTGCCAAAGGTTTTCAATCCGCTCCGCCCCCAGCAAAAAAATCAAAGTATTGAAAGAACTGAAAGCCGTGCTTTAATTGCTCTAGTATATTGTATGATTCGAAATTAGAACATATTTATTTTTTTCCCTTTTTGTGATTGATTTTTAACAGGTAGATTTTGTACGATTATGGTTTTAAAAATTATCCCATATACCTGGCAATTAAAACTAATAGTCCAGACCCCAATATTTATTATGATTTTAAAATTTTACATATAAAATTTCCAAGAAATTTTTTGCATATTTTCTATTCAATAATCATTTTTTTCATACTTTAAAAATTCAGTCTTGAGATATTTTAAATAATGCAGATGTGTATTTTATGGACATTCTTTTAGTTTCAAATAAACAGTACTTTTATCGCCAACTATGTGTAGAAACACTGATACATGTACATTGTCAAGCGACTTCACGCATGGTAATTCTTAAAATTCCAATTCACTATACTATTAATTTGCTAAAAACCAAAACAGCATATAACCGCTAAGTAACATAACATCGACGGAAACGATATGAAACATGAAACTCTTCAATATTTTTTTACATTTCGAAAAGCCTGCGTTATTGAAAATAGTTTGCTTACAATAGGCATTCAACAGCGTATGTGCACAAATTGTTATATCACGATTATCCCAATAACGCAAATATCTAATTATATAATAGTGTTGCATTATGCATGTACTATGCCTAAATAGTTGGCAGGGTTTGACACATGGTGCACGAGCCGGAGGCGAGTGCACTATGTGTCAAAACCTGCCAACTATTTAGGCATAGTACATGCATAATGCAACACTATTGTTATTATTATGCTGACTGTTGTAATTATTTATGCGGCAATCTATTTAACTTTTTCCTGAAAACATCGGTGCTAACACAGCGCACCTGCAAGAACTGATTCAAAATCTTCATACTAAAATTAGTTGCATGCTTAGTTATTTTGATTACTAGTATTTTCTCTAAATAAGTCGGGATTTTCTGTCCCAAAGCAACTCATCTTTATTTTCCGTTGTGTTAGTAAGACTGATTTGTTTGCAGACGTCGATTCTCATTGATATTTTTCTTTTACATCCTTCAATCAAGCGCTGTATAAAAAAGCGTTTTAATGACCCCATGATATCAGTTCATCTAACGATCTGTATGTAATTAGTTTGAAACTTTGTTGTACACATTTATCTAAGGTTCCTTAGAATAATATAACTGTTTTCAAATAATATTTGTCTATTTTCTCCTTCTTGTGTCAATATGTATAAATTAAGTTTATATATGTAATAAAATCCCTCCAAGCAGTGATCGTCTCTGTGGCGTAATCGATAAGGCATCGGACTGGCAACCGCGTGGTCGTGAGTTCGATTCCCGGAATGTGTATGGAAGAATTTTATTCAGTAAATAAAGCCATGCACTATTTCGACATAGTATACTTACGCTATATGAATCCTTAGACCACTATGCGAGAATAGTAGGGTATGGGTTATATAGAGACAAACTGACAGGAAGCATAATAATATCTCTTTCAGTTTAATTCTCAAGCAAAATTATTGATCATTAACTTTTCAACGATTGGGATGTTAGAAATATTTCTCTGAATATCGTCTCGCTTTGACTCTGTTTGGTTTTTTATTTACTGTGCTATTAATAGTAAGACAGTCGATCATGATGCCTAAAGCCAGGACTTTGCTCTCAGCAAAGGTCACCGAAAAGAGGAGCATCCCCTCGCAAAGAACATTTCTATAAATCAAGGCAACCTTTGACATAGATCCCAATGTAAGTTACGTCATTTCTGTTTCCGTTTCACACAGGTCACTTACGAAACCAAATAGAAGCTCAAACAAGCATATTAAAAGAGTTGTTGTTACGGGTATATCACATGTAAAACATGAAAGCCCTTGCTCTTTTCAATAAAAGAACACGAGCCACGAAGGATCAAATACGGCACCAGCCAAGATTTTATTGAACTTTTCAACACACATAGCAGAGAGCATATGCTTTTCTCCATTCATGATAAGTAGGTCAAAGTTAAAGGTAGACTCAAGGTCAGAGGGTAAAAATAGTATATTTGGAAAGGTTTTGTCACAGGTAAGGTACAAGTAAAATAATTATAAAAAAATCAAGTCTCACAAAAAGTATGACCAAAATTGAACATTTTGTGAAAGACGGATACACGGATGGACGGACACACTGACAGAGGAATGATATTAAATGTCCCCTGACTTTCATTCAAGCGGAAGACAATAATTATAAGGAAAATAGGCTTGCTTCAAATCGTAAGTTGAAAAAAAAGGTTGCATTTTGCGTAGGTTCTTTGAAAGAATATCACTCGAAGTGGATATTTTCTTTTTTAAGGATAGAACAAATTTCAAATTCATTGCATAAATCTTGTTCATCTCAATAAACAGCACTGACATACATACGCTTCAAATATTTCTTTCCAAAATTCTTTGCTAAGCTTTTGTATTGTGCAGTTTTCAAAGATTGACAAGATAGGAGACGAGGTTGAAAAAAACTTAACAGGTATTCAGGTTATCATGTCAACAAACACCCGTAAATCAGTGTTATTCGTATGAAATAACAATAAAAACTATTGAATATTATGTAAATGAACCTGAACCGTTCATACTAATTAATAAAAGATAAAAAATGATTATACAAATGTATTTCTTTGAAGTGTACAGTATTTTTTCATTTATTAATGGGTCTGCGAAGAATTTTAACAAACCTTGTATTTCTGTAGGGCATTTAACAGATAAAACAATTAGATATCTTATCCGATATCACTTTGATTTAACATGTGCATTGTGCAACTTTGAAAACATACCAAACAAGGTTGTTACGGGATAGAGGTTGAATCCATAGTAAGACCATTTTAAATCATTTCAATATTTTAACAAGGTATGTAAGCCAGTTAATTCCAGGAATTATCTAAGGTAAGAGGATTGAAAACAAAGTCATATTTTGCTGAAATAATATTTCGATCTCCAGAAATTAAACAAGAACATTTGCAAGCACTTTAAACTGTTCTACCCGAATATCGACATGGTTTGACTAAATTTCTTCAAACAGTGCATGCTATTAAATTTCATTGGTCTGAAAGATTAATATACTAAGACGTTTATTCGATCTTTTATTCTTTGCATTTATAGAAGTATAGAGTATAGAGTATAGCAGGGCATCAACGATAGTAGTAATCGTGGGATAATTTGCATGAAGGACGAAGCCCGTTATGGAAGAATTATCCCAAGTTTCCAACAAACGTTGATGTTCCCGGCATACTCCACTAACCATAAAGTGATTCCTTATATTTTCATTTCATTGTGAAATAAAATTGTAAATTAAAATTTTAAAGTGTAAGGTAATAAATTTAAAATTACATGAGGTGTCCTTTATAAATTTCAATAGTCACCACCCACTGACGTCAAACGCAACTTTTAGACAGCTGCACGAGATTTATATGCATATTACACCTGATTACCGTCAGACACAAAGACAGACGCACGAGACTTGGATACACATTCGGCCTCCTTAGATCCTGACGTATTGCTTGGCGAAATATACATGCCGGAATAATGATCAAGAAATTGAATCCACTAACTTCTACAGAGAAAACAAATAGAATTGGAAATATTGTTTGATCTTGACCAATTTTGCATGGAAAATTACGGTCGATTGCGTGTTAAGCTGCAGTTAAATTTCGTGCTCGCGTTGTCAAAACACCTTTAAAATACAGAAAATTTATTATATTTTTTCTCATTAGGATGACTTCGATGTGTTTTGTTTTTCGAAACATGAATATGTGATTATGCAATAATCCAATAGTTTTTTTTTTATTTTAAAGATTTCAAAAATTTAAAACAATACATGACTACAAATTACATATAATTTAACAAAATCATCACATGTCCACTACTTGCTTAACGTCAGATTTACTTTTTCAGGGAACAGAATGCATCTACATGTAATAGTTAAAGTTTTCATCGTCTTAATGACCTTATGGGAGCCCAGTCTGTCTTCCAAATCTCAACTTCGCAACGACCTTCTTCAAAACTATACAAAGGAGTTACCACCCAACGAAACGATTACTGTTGACCTTTATTTCAGCGCCTTTTCTACTGATAATATAATAGATTTTGATGACAAAGACGGAAAATTTACAGTAAGCGGATATCTAGAAGTGTCCTGGATTGATCCAAGAATCGCCGTTAATTGGGCTTCTTCGCAGAATTTCCGAACTGAAATTTCTTCAATAAATTTTAAGGAATCAGAAGTTTGGACTCCACAAATTCGGCTTATTAATTCCTACTATAGACATGATTTTGAAAAAATGGTTGAAGAGACAGTATCAATTCAAAGAGACGGATCGGCATTGATGACGAAAATGGACGTATTTACTGCAAAATGTAATGGAAATTTTAAATATTTTCCATTTGACACACACACATGTAGCGTAGACATGGTGGTATGGGAATTCCTTGAAGAAATAGAATTAAAAGTGCGGAAAGGAGAAGTCAAAAAGACACTTTACGCAGACACCTACTCTTGGAATTTAAAGGGCACAGGAATCGGCGTTGATTACATTGATTACGGGAGTAAAGGCACTTCTAAAGTTCCAAGGGCTAAAATTCAGTTTGTGATAACACGGAATTCATCGTATTATGTATATTTTTTAATCGTTCCATTTATTCTTTTACAAATTCTTCAACCATTTGCGTTTCTGTTGCCATTGGATAGTGGTGAAAGAATCAATCTTTCCCTAACTCTTCTTCTTGCGCTGGCTGTTTATCTTACTATTGTTGCTGAGCAGATTCCAAAATCATCAAATTCTGAACAACCATTGCTGGGAATTAAAATGGTTCTTGATATTTGCCTTGCAGCTTTGTTCCAACTTTTTTTAATTTATATTCATCTCAAGAATAGTATTCAATCAGAGAGACCAGAACATAAAGTTTACGGACTCTCTCAGGACTCCAACAACGCTACACTTTCTGATGAAAATAAAAAGTGTAAACTGTCAAAATGGCTTCAAAAGTATTCAAAAAGAATAAACTTTAGGAGTTTCGTTTTTTCAGCTATCGTCCTATATTTTTCTAATGCTTTTTTGATAGAGATTTATGTACAATCAAATGAGAAAGAAAATGAACAACAAAAAACAGTAACAACATAATTACTGAATATCGATCACGACCCTTCATTTACGGAGCAATCGACCAACCTACTGCGACGATAACTGCGAAAGAAATAATTATATTTATGTATTCTTATGGTTATAGGCAATCTCATCGCAGCTTGCTTTTGCTAATTTTGTATAAGTCAAATAAAACACTTTCATAGAGATGAATAATGTCATTTATTAAAATGGCGATATACATGACTGTAAATGTGAACAATTAAACAAACAAGAAGGGGGTCAGATTCACAAGCTTTGATTAGCAAATACGTAAAGTATGAGATTGAATACTGTTCGTTATCTCCATATCCTTTCTTATGATAATGTCTGATCCCCCAAAACTGACTACAAAAAAGTATCTGTAAGACAATACAATCAAAACATCATATGAAAAAGTTAGCAAAAAGATGACACATCAAAACAAAATAGGCCAAGGGTAGTTACTGTAGTGAAACAAAATACATCAACACAATATAAACAAATCGAGTCAGAACTTATCAAATATATGATTTTATTATACCTCTGTGAATTTCTTCTATATAAAAATATGACGAAAAAACATGCTATCTTTTTTCAAACAGTCCATACCATGAAATAGTTTTTGTGCTATCTGCCCATGGTAAAATAGTCATCAAACTATTCACCGGTGTAACGACGAAAAGTGACCCCCGTAGAATATTGACCAGGGGGTCATTTTTCTACGTAGAAAAATGACCCCGGGTCAATATTCTACGACAAGTAGGGTCATTTCTCGACTGTAGAAAAACATTCCAGACCAGCAATTCTACGACTCCTCACACGTTGAAAAATGACCCCCATAGAAATTTGACCCCCTACTTCTTTATAGTTACTTTTATACACAGATCCCTCCCTATTCAAAGGCCGAAAGAGTCGAGCATAGGCCTAAATTTGCAGCCCTTCACCGGCAATGGTGACGTCTCCATATCAGTTAAATATTCTGGAGAGGGACGTTAAACAGTATACAATCAATCAATAAACTGTAATACCTTATATTTGTGTCTCCTGATATTTTTTATACTTTCAACAGTCTTCAAGTGAAATTTTCCTAAAGTAAAGTTCTCCGCAAAAATGACAAAAAAGCAGATTGGGAAAGAAAATCAAACGTTTATCAATTATTAATGATTGTCTCCCTCTTACCGTTTTAAATGGAGAGGGCATTTGTTTAGTTTTGTAGATTCAAACTAAGATCTGACGTGATACAACTATTCAGAAAGAATATTAATTAAACGGCTATAACAAAATTGTAAATACAGGTTAGTTGGGGTCAGTTATCAGAGTAATTAATCCGTGTTTTCTTTTTCTGATATTAATTTCATACAATCATTGATTGTTTGCACAAAATTTCATAATCAAGATTTAGCCCAAGCTCTTGCTCTCTCTTTGTTTTTACAAGAGACATGCTTTAATTGTTTACCTGTCAAAGATCATTGGCGGACACGTAGAAATTGGCTTCAATTATGGGGCACATGTGAGAAAGGACGAATACGAGCGTTTGATATCCTGCATATAGATGAAATGTGCAGCTAATATATTAATTTTGAAATTAAATACAATGGATACATATTGATGAACAGTTTTCATAATTGTACTTCAAATTCGTTGCATAATGGTGATAGCGTAGGTTAAATATTGTACACTAGTCTGTAAAAGACAAACAATGAAAATGATCTGAAAAATAATTTAAATTAAACGAATATTTGACTATCGTTCGACTAAAGCATCCGACTGTTCGACTAAGCTGTCCGAATAAAATTGACATCCCTAATATAAACATGTATATCTTCTATGTTTATATCCGCGCACAAACAACCTGAAACAGAGATGATTTAAGAATTCACAGAATAATAACTTTATTCTCTAAGATTTAGTTTTCTGCATTTATACGCTTGCATCAAACTTACTCGAGATAAGGCAACGGAATCGTGTACATAAAAAAGCAAAACGTAAAGACTGCCCTAACTTATGGTGTCGTTTCAGAGAGCTGCGAAATGAGGTAATTTCTATGGTTAGAAATGCTTAAGAAAAATGTAAGCAGAAACTCACTTCTCAAATACTAAATAAAGATATACCACCAGGTAAATGGTGGCGAATTACAAAATCAATTGCTAAACTTTCAAACAAACATAAACCTATGCCTCCTTTAAAATCAAATGGTCAGATTTTACTTCATCCATTAGAAAAGGCAAAAGCACTAAATAATTTTTACTCAAATGTTTCTAGTGTTGATGAAAGTAAAACCTTACCTGAGCATGGTCCTGGTATGTAAAGCTTAGTAACAATTGAAAAATAATTTCACTGAACAAGATGTTGATGATCAATTAAACAATTTAAATGTAAACAAACCTCCTGGCCCAGATGGTATAACACCAAATATTCTTAAACAATTATCCTCCTCCATTTGTAAACCACTAGTAAAACTTTTTAATAAGTCATTTGAACTAAAACGATTACCAAATGTGTGGAAGCAAGCTAATATTACCCCAGTATTTAAGGGTAAAGGTAGTCCTGACTTAGTAAATAACTACAGGCCAATTTCACTAACTAGTGCTGTTTGCAAAATTATGGAAAAAATTATTTTTAAATATTTGTACAATTTTATATTAGAAAACAATATTTTAACAAAATACCAGTCAGGATTCCAACCAAATGACTCAAATGTCAACCAACTAGTGGAAATTTATAATACAATTATATCTAATTTAGACAAAGGCAAAGATGTTAGATTCATTTTTTGTGATATTTCAAAGGCTTTTGATAGAATTTGGCATAAAGGTCTACTTTTCAAATTAGAATCTTATGGTATCCAAGGTACATTATTGAAATGGATTGAAAATTACTTAGATGACAGAGTTCAAAGAGTAGCTTTAAATGGGTTCTTTTCAAATTTTAAACCTATATCTGCGGGTGTTCCTCAAGGGTCTGTTCTAGGTCCTTTTCTTTTCCTCCTATATATTAATGATATAACTGATAATTTAGTTAATAATACAAGGCTATTTGCAGATGATACATCACTATTTATAGTGGTAGATAATGATGTTAATGCAGCAGCAATATCACTTACATCTGACTTAGATAAAATTAATAAATGGGCTTCAACATGGGCTGTAGATTTTAATCCAACCAAAACCTGTAATGTTAATTTTACAAGAAGTTCAAATAACCATCCGCCAATCCATTTTGGCTGTAATGGTAGTATTATTAGTGAATCTAGAACACACTGTCATCTTGGACTTCTTTTCTAAAGTGATGCCAAATGGTCATCTCATCTAAATAATTTATATGAAAAAGCTTGTTCTCGGCTAAATCTTTTAAGAATGTTGAAACATCTACTAGATAGAAGTGCTTTGGTAAAAGTCTATTTTGCTTTTATTCGACCCATTCTAGAATATGGTGGCATTGTTTGGGATAATTGCTCACAAGAACTTTCAAATCTTTTAGAAAATATTCAAGTGGAAGCTGCCCGAATAATAACAGGACTTAGGAAAAACTCATATCTAGAAAGGCTCTGTATTTAGAATTAGGTTGGGAACCATTAAATAAGAGAAGGGAAAGACAAAAACTCTTGTTATTCTATAAAACTGTTTATGGTATAGCCCCTCTCTATTTACAAGAAATGGTCCTTCCTTTTGTACCACCAAATCATGGTTACAATCTTAGAAATAGTAATGACTTTAATTTTGTCATACCTCAAGCAAAGACAGTCTCATATTTTAACAGTTTTCTGCCTTCTACTATTCAATTATGGAACAATTTACCACTAGAAATAAAATGTATTGAATCTTATTCAAGTTTTAAGAATGTCCTCATAAAATCTACTGTAGATAAAATAAAGGATGTCAAGATTTTTAATTATGGCAGTCGCAAGGAAAACATTCTACATTGTCAACTAAGAAATGAATCTAGTAATTTAAATGCTCATCTATATCATCAGTACCTAAGTGAAATAGCATCTTGTACTAAGTGCGGATATCCGAACGAGAATAACTATCATTTTTTCTTAGAATGCCCTGCATATAATAATCAGAGAAGGATACTTTTTGAAAGTCTTCAGAATGTAATAGAATTAGAAAGCATGTCTCCTGGACAAATTTTGAATACTTTGCTATTTGGGGATAGGCAATTACCTTATAAAATTAACTGTTCAATTTTTGAAGCAGTCCAACTGTACATCAAGTCTTCAAAAAGATTTTGTAGTATCTCTTAATTAAGTAAAATATAAATCCTGACATTTCTTATAATTACATTTAATTTTATTTACATCTCAGCATTTCCATGTTCCATGTATATGTTGTATTTTTCCTTTGATAATTGTCTTTGCACTTTTTTATTTTATTTTTTTTTTGTTTGTTTTTTATTTTATTTTTCCTCACTCAGTGTTGTTGCTTGATTAAAATTTATTTGTCTTTTGTAAATGTTACTCTTTCTTCAGTTTTGTATTTTTCTTTGCATATTTATCCTTTGCACTTTATTATTTATTTACTTATTCTGTTTGCTGTTTGTTTGCACTTTTTTACTTCCTTATCATTATATTTCATAGCGAGTATACAAACTTAGTAATAATTCTTCTGTATAACTTAATCTATTTTTTTCGTTTTGCTTTCCCATATATAGTTAAGAAAAGAAAATAATGTAACTTAATAAGTATCATTCCATCATTGTAAATTATTGTCAATATTCTTAACATTTGTAACCTTGACCTTGGAGAGGACTTATATAGGCCATGCCTGATGTCCAATCCAATTATGTAATCTAACATAATAAAATATTGATTAAATTAAAATTACTCGAGATAACGATACGTGCCACACGACTATTGTCCTTAACAACGTTCGATCCTGATATCTTAAGTCTTAAACTTTTTATGCCAAGTATATTTTTAGTTTCTACATACAAAGCTTAATTAAAATTCAAATCAAAAATGGGGGTCAATACGCTTCTTTTGGCGCTACAGTACAATTAATATGACCTTTTTGTACTGAAATTTGTGTCTTAATTAAATATTAAATTTTTGATGTTTTCCCTCCAATATTTTTATCCAATTAAAGCATGGAACAAAATGAACTCTTAGTTTGTGTAGAAAACGACACTTAAAGCAATATGAGCTGCATTTTTGAAATATTTTAATTTGCTGTTAAAATGTGTCATTTAGATACATTTGTATGTAATTTAAACTTTAATGATCAATTAAACTAAAATAAAGCAAAAGATAGACCTTATATATACAAAAGATACAGTTTTATATAAGAAATCATTATTGTACAGGACGACAATAATGTAATTTTGATTCAATCAAAGCTTTTAAAAAATGTTCTTCCATCGCAAACACGAATAACAGAAGTTTATTAACGTTATTTTTTCTGTCACTGAAATAGTTACTTACAATTTTGCAACAAAAATTTCCGACATCAAAGTTGCAGCTCATATTGCTTTAAAAATTGTGACTTAGAAAAAGTTTCAAATTGATTCGCATAATCAATTATTTGACCATTCTGCACTAATAAAAAGTGAATTTTCTGGCATTAAAAAGAGTTATATGTGTTAAGGGCTTGTTTCAGACCCCTAATTGAAAATTTTTTTTATTGATCATGGTAGATGTTGAGGTCATCAAGTAACTCATGATTTATATCTTTCATTGTTCAACCCACTCGTTTCCATGAAACAGCCTTCAAATACCAAACCTTGGAATCTGACTATATTTGGCATAGATTCGAAAATGCACCTGTATCATTTACGGAACATTTACAAAAAAGCAATTCAGTTCATCACTTAATTGATCCCCCCCCAAATTTTTTTTTACATGAATGAATTATAATAAAATTAAGTATTTGTTTCCATGGCAACAACTGAGAGATAATAATAAGAAAGCAAGTACTTATAGTTTAAGGTAGGATTCTTCTCTGATTTCTGACTAGATGAAACATTCAAAGTATATTTGCTTATATGTCTTATAAGTGTGTAAGGAATTTTAAGGACCATATTTTTCTTTCCTCGTCACAATTGTACAACTTTAAATAGAACTGGTAAACTGCGTTTGAAAACTAGCAGGGACTATATTTTTGGCGGTATGGTGGCGTATGAAAATATCTTCTTTTCTGCCTCTCAAAATTACAATAGAACAATGAATTTAGTAATAATTTTTACCCAATCGAAGACTTGAAAAATTTTCAAATGTAAGTTAGATTAATAATGAGGGACTAACCTTTCAAAATATATCAAATAAATATGATTTTTCAAACAAACTAGAAATTTAAAAGCTTTTAAATGCTTCCTATCAATGTGCAGATTGAAGCCAAAAATCCATAAAAAAGTTTTTTTCCCCATTAGTAAACGATCAAAACTTTTTGTTTTTGTATCATTTTGTACAATTATAAGACTACTTTATTATATGTGAAAATAAGATAAAGTTAAATATAGGAAGCATATGAAGAACTCATATATCCTAACAAATTAAGAAAAACAGAGAAAATTCGGATTAGCCAATATCCAGTTAAGTTAATTATATTATTAATATATAATTGATTAAATTATTCATATTTTTCCGTATGGATTGTCGTTTTGATTCTTTAGAAGTTGATTGTCATATGATAACACATCTGTTTCTTTAGAAAGGAAAAATTACCATGAAATCCTATGTGATACATTTGACACATTTTCGAATTCGAAGAGAGTGACTTTGTAGAATAAAAAAGGTAAACGGAAGTCCAATCTAATTTTAGTATACTTATAATATTATATATTAATACACCCCTTTATTATGATTTATTATAAAATAGCTGATTACAAATATCCAGAAGAAAAGAAAATTCTCGAAATGGTTGATAAACATTTTTTTTTGCTTTTTTTAGTTTTTAGATTTCAATTTTTACTGTTTCAAAAAGACATCAGTTAGAAAAATTCGTATATTTTACTTTAGGTTCAGGGTCCGGTGAAGGTTATTTTTAAGTATTGTACATGTACATACATTATGTGGCAATTAAGCTCAAAAGTTTTCAAACAATACAAACCGGAACAGATCAATCATAGATCTTAAAAATTATAGATTGGCAAAGATGCCATGTATGAGTGAGCATTCCCTGGAAGATATATGTTGCTTCGGAATGAAAAAAAAGGAAATCAATGTGTTCCTTTGAATTTATTTCCAATATCAACAATAATTATGCATACTTACAGTTAAAAATCAGAATAACGGAATAACAATTATATAAAAGAAATTAAAAAAAAAGAAAGAACAAATGATTATAAAGTTATAACAAATCTGCTCTGCATTACATCACATGTATGTTTAGTCTAAAGCATCGTGTAATCTACTTTTTCACTTCTGAATTATTGAACACAGAAGGGGAGATTGTTTTAGATTGCTCACATCCGCTTAATGCAAGTTTTTAACATACATACTGATACATTAAATCCATTTTTTAAAATGTCAAGGTCACTTTTCGTGTTTGATAGTTCATCTCACATGCACAAATATCTGTTATGAAAACGCTTGCCTTTGAACCAGTGGAAAATTAAAGATTGTCCTACAGCTTGTATTTTGAGTTATAATAAACTGAACAAAATGTCAAATACTAGTTATTTCAAATAAACAACACCATATGAAACATTACATGTACAAAGAAGAAAACGTCTATACCCTTTTCACACCGTCATACGCATATTTGATGCTCTAGAGTATTTTTCTACAGACGTAAACGCTTTCACTCGCATTCGTATGTTTGATATTAACAAATTATGTAATAGTTAAACTAACGAGTGTGGGAATTGTAGGGTTTCTATCAGAGTGTGTTCCATGTATGTTTTTTTAATAATATTTCACTTGGATGTTTGAAAAAATCTAGTTTACGGGATCGATCACTTTAACAAAGAAAAACTTTTTAGTGAAAACATAATCGATATAAAATCTAAAATCTTTGCAGACATGAAAAGGTAAAAAAAAATAACATGTTTTATACAGTGATAAAAACATTTTAAACAAGTTTTTTTTCAATCAATAATTTGTATACATTGTACATTAATTAGCTTTTTTTATCGTCCATGTACCGGACAGTGAGTTTGATGAATGTTGATCCCTAAGATCTTGTTCACAGTATGAAAAACAAATTTTAAAAAATATGACTAGTGCATGGTTATGCCTAGGTCACATTTAAACCGATGGTCGGGCGACTAAATTTTTCTGGTCGTTTCGGCTGAAAGAACAGGATCGGCCGACACAGTATCGGGCGACACGGAGCAGTCACATTATTTCCTAAGGACACCGATGACTTGGATAAATAACACCAAAAATCTTTTTTCTTTAGAAATCAGCAATATTTTTTCATAGATCTATATTCAGATAGGTTACGTGAGTAATGTTTGCAAGGCAAAGTGGCAGAATCTTATAAAATTGTGACTCAATGTTGAAAATGTGTGTAAAATTTGTATGGAATTGCATAAAAACGACAAATGGTGCATATCTAAGCAGCAAAGAATACTTAAGATTTCTTTATATCTTACAGATTAATTATTTATGTTATTTCCGTTCAAAAAAATTATATCAATCCATGCATCAAAATTTTGTTTGTGTTATGTATCCTTTAATAGGTTAAATATTCACAAGTCGGCCAATCATCGCTCGATCATCGAGCTCTGAGCTACAGTTTGATTTTAACCGTCGGCCGAAATTTTCAACACCCTTATTGTCCAACGACGGACGACCGACTTAATAAAGTGACCACCGATGGTCGGACGATGATCGAAGGTTGGTCGACGGATAACTGCAGTTGAAGAAATCGGCCACCGACGTATGAAAAATTATAACTTGGACCGATGGACACAAAATTGGTCGGCCGACAAAAAAATAGGTCAAAATCGGCCAAGACAACGGCTGATGAACTGACGACTGTCACCCAAAGAATCCAGTTTTTGCTTCAAAACCAGTCGGCCGTTGGTCGTTTTTGGAAATGTGACTAGGGTTTTAATGGTAGGGGAAGAAATCCTCAAAGTTTTGACTCGTGGATTGTGCGCGAATCATATATTTCTTCATGTTCTGCAGGTCTGTACGTTGTATAACGTTGTTTCCAAGGGCCCTAAACCCAATTGCCTTACTTCTAGATAACAAATTTGATATATTTTCAATTTCATCTACAATTCTTAGTCTTACAGCTTCAGGACCTGTCAACCGTTTAGCAAAAAAATTTCTCGTAAAGCATCTGGGTTGAGTTTCCGTCTGAAAAGTAATAAAATGTTTTAACGGGGAAAACTCTTTAAATTGAATATATAATTCTTCCTTTAAAAAGGAACAATATACAATGTATATTTTGTGCAAATGAAATGATTTTACTGGTATAATTAAAAAATATTTCTATAAAGTAGTACATGAACCATTTCTTATGTGCTGCCTTAGGTACTATCAATTTATATTAATGTTTACTATAGTACTTGGGAAATGAAGAAGATGAGCCACAAAAAGCTGTTATAAGGTCACGATTCTAAAAATATCTAATTTCCCCCAAAACTTGTCATTGAAGTTTTGCTGCTTAAACAAGTTTCCAGGTACTTGGGAAAAACAGAGGGTATATATTTCTTATATAATCCTTATGGACCATCCTTTGAATTGTGTACTTATGTTTTAAATTATATCGATATTTATTTAGAAAATAAAAGATAATGACAATTCTAAATTAAAAAAAATCATATATATATGTTATATCAAGAGAGGAAATGATACGTACTGTAAAATGGATGAATCTGTTATAAGAAGGCTGATCAATGTTTCATTCCAAGAAATCCATCCGCGATCAGTCATAATTCTGTAACCATGGCACAATGCCAGGAAAGCTCCAGTAGCAAAACAGTGCCCTGTACAAAATAAAAAAAAACTGACTAATTAATCTTTCATTTATTTTCTATAAATTACTGTTGCCTATATTGGAATTCCCATGGGTACAAACTGCACTCCCTTATTAGCAAACCTATTTTTGTATTCATATGAAGCAGAATTTGTGCAAAATCTTAAGCTTGAAAAGAAGAAAACACTTACTGTGGTCTTCAACTCGTCATTTAGATATATCGAAGACGTATTGTCAATTAACAATTGCAATTTCCATTCTTTTGTCGAAACGATGTAATATTATCCTGGTGAGCTTGAGATAAAAGATACCACAGATTCCGACACTTCTGCTTCATATTTGGATATTTTACTTGAAAAAGACACTAATGGTAATCTAACAACCAAGCTACATGATAAACGTGATGACTTTAACTTTTCTATCGTCAACTTCCCTTACTGCAGCAATATACCTTCATCACCTGCATACGGAGTATATATATCTCAGTTGATTCGATACGCAAGAGCATGCTCTACGTATGAACAATTTGTTAAACGAGGTAAATTATTGACAAGCAAGTTGATGAAACAAGAATATCAGCAGTCTCGTTTAAAGTCATCATTTCGTAAGTTCTATGGTCGATAATACGACCTTGTCAGCAAATACAATTTATCATTGAGTCAAATGCTGACTGACGTTTTCGTAACTCAATTGTAAGTCCATTATTTATACACTGAATTGACGACGGATTTTTTCCGTTATTTCCTGATGATGACAACGAGCGCACGACGGGTGTGGCCGGTGGGCGGGATGCTCACTCCTCCATGGCACCTGGTCCCACCTCTGATGTTTCGGGGTCCGTGTTTGCTCTGCTTTGATTTTGTATATTGTTTAATGGACTTTGGGATTGAGTGCTGTTCGTTGTCTCCGTGTCCTTCTTCATCATTATTCGTGGAACACCAATTTTCGTTCTTGAGTCCATCCACGAAATCAAATCCCTTACCAAAATATTGACCTTCTGGCAAAATCTTCTGGCTTTATTGCCGCAATATTGCAGCAACATTCTGGCGATACATTGCAGCAATATTGCGGCTATATCGTTTTTCGTATGTAAATTAGTTTTGCGGCAATATTGCCAGAAAGGGGTTGCGGCAATATTGCTGCAAATCATGACCAAAATATTGATCTTCTGGCAACATCTTCCGGCATTATTGCCGGAATATTGCGGCCATATCGTTTTTTGTATGTTAGTCAGTTTTGCGGCAATATTGCCAGAAAAATGTTGCGGCAATTTTGCTGCAAAGCAATTGCAGTGCATGTATTATTTCAGGCTGTGCTGAAGCAATATTTGGGCAACACTACAGTACTATATAATTAAGTTGGTAATTAATAGAAATAATGATCTATCAATCTAACAATTAACAAACTGTGCTGAGGAATATAACAAACAATAGCAAGCCACAGGGTCAATAAGAAATAGCTACTTCTGCTATTCTTTGAACAGTTAGAAAATTATGTTGATCATCATAATGAAAATCAAGATATGTTTGTGAAACACTATGCGCCTGGTGCCAATAAAGTTTGAAAAAGCTATTTGTAGCATATGGACACAGTCAAAGTCACAAGGTCATTGATATTGGTGTCATTTGACAGAACTTAATTAGTGGAGTTTGCATACTAAATATGAAGTCTCTATCTCTTATAGTTCAAAATTTATGACTGAGGATCAAAATGGCTATTTTTAGCATATGGGTCACAGTAAAGGTCAAATTGTCATTGACCTTGGTGTTACTTGAAAGAGTTGAATTAATGAAGGGCGCATACCAAATACGAGTTCTCTATCTTTTATGGCTCAAAAGTTATGTCGAAGTTTCAAAAAATCTTACTTGAAGCATATGGTTACAGTCAAGGTCACAAGTTCATTGACCATGGTGTTATTTGAAAGAGCTTAATTAGTGAAGGGCGCATACCAAATATGAATTCTCCATCTTTTATGGCTCAAAAGTTATGTCGAAGTTTCAAAAAATCTATTTTAAGTATATGGTCATAGTCAAGCTCCCAAGGTCATTGACTTTGGTGTTATTTGAAAGGGCTAAATTTATGAAGGGTGCTTACTTAATACAAGTTCTCTATCTTTATGGCTCAAAAGTTATGTCCCAGGTTAAAAAATCTATTTTAAGGATATGGGTCACAGCCAAGGTCTCAAGGTCTTTGACCTTCAGGTGTCTTTTTAAAAAGCTTAATTAGTGACTTATGCATACTAAATATAAAGTCTCTATCTTTCATTGATTTTAAGTTATGATGAATATTCGAAAAAGCTATTTTTAGCATGTTGGTCACAGTCAAGGTCACAAGGTCATTGACCTTGATGTCATTTGAAATAACTTAATTAGTGGAGTAGACTTACCAAATATGAAATCTGTATCTTTCATTGGTTTAAAAGTAATGGTGAAGGTTAAAGTTTACAAACAATATGTGCCCCCGATCTATCGAGGCGGGCGCATAAAAAATGTTTATAGAAACAATATTAATATGCCACTGTGAAAATGTCCAGCAACTCTGCATTATAATTTTCAAATAACATGCTTTAATTCATCGATCTTTTCCTGCTACTCCAGGATATATAGACATACAAGTCTAGTATGCATGCATCACAAGCACTAGTTGAAACACATATAATTTTTCCAATTTTATCTCCATTGAATCATTCATCTCAAAAAAATATTGGTTTTGACTCACCAAGTCTGATATATGGAAACATAGTACACATTCCTATAATTCTGCTTAAATTCTTTTTTCTAGTCATTCCACACTATGCAGTCTTACTACTCATCTTGACTAATCCCACTGTAGACAACTGACAACTCTAATTAACTTGATACAAGTCAGTAATGAAGCAAAACATGCTTGCCTTTGAATTCCCTCCACTTTATTTAAAAAGAGGAAGTAAATGACTGAGCATGCTCAATAAATGGCTCATGGGTAATCCTAGATGTTGCCAGAAAGTTTTTTTCTGGCAGTATTGCCAAGAATGTCACCGGGTGTTGTTGCAGCTAGCGGTGATATTTCATTTTTTCTGGCAGTATTGCCAGAATGTCACCAGAAGTTGTTGCAGCTAGCGATGATATTTCACTAACCCAAAAAGCTTGTTTCTGGTGACAAAAATGTGTTGCCGCAATGTTGCCGCAATATAGCAGCAATATTGCTGCAATGATTTTACTTTGGTAAGGGATGTTCATGGAGATTTAGTGCTTCCATTTTGAGTTATGATAAAACTTTTAAAAAGCCTCTTGCAAATGTCATCAACATATATCAATAACCCTTCCCCTTTACCCAACAAGTTGGATTTATAAGTGAATTTTTTGTCATTGTAGGAATACAATAACCTGGTTAATTTTCTTCGATATTTTTAGCAGTTTATAAATTCTGCGCAGTGATTAACAAACAAAACGCTACACTTCCCACCCCTTCTAATGTTATTGTGATTTAAATTCAAGACACGTGGTTTAGGTTTACCTATTCAAAGGTTATAGGGTAGAACCGGTTTTATAAATAAAATTGGCAGTAAACAGGAAATTGCTATAGTCTGTTTTTTCTAAAAAAAAAATGTCCTGTGAAAAATGTGTTTCCAGACCTTTCTGAAAGACTTTTATGAATTTCACCAGAAATGGGTGGCTAAAGGGGGGGGGATAAAAATTAATAATCTTATCATAGTTTACTGCAAAAATTACAGCTCAATAGCGACCGATACGCTGGTAAAACAAAATGTGTAATTATCATCTACACTCGTCTGACAAACCTTTGTTTGCCTTATATGGCTATTGCTATTAATGCGCACAGAGGATCTCACCACGAGCAATTGACCAATTGATTGAATACGTTTACGCCAAATACATATTTACATGTTACTTCGAACACGTGGTTCAGGTCAATCTATGATCATGTCAATGGAGTGCCAAATAAATAAATATTCTTCTGAACAAAATGCAAACATTAGAAACTATGAAAGATATCACGGGGCTCACGGGCGTTTTTAATTTAGGAAAAATATATTTTATAAAATGTATACGTAGTTAGTGTTAAGTTCAGAACACCAGCACTTCAATGGTAAGGAAGACGAGCAGCTTCTCGTATGCATTTAAATGCAAAATATTTGTCCAAAAAGAAATTTTAATTCATGACAGCAGAAAATTGTATCATAGAGAATACTAATAATTTAAACTTGGATGAATTCAAGAGAGATCTATTGAAGTACATTTCTACAGAATGATATTATAGGGTGGTGAAAACTAAAACGCAACATAACTTTTCTGTTTACCATGTCTCCACATGCTATTCACTCCCTTGCCACATTTCCGTGAATAATTTACCCTATCTTCTCGCTGAAGTCTCGCTAACTCTCGCCAGAGCCACTGTCAGAGCTACTCTGAACTCATCGGGTTTTATAATTTGCAGAACACCGAAAAAGAAAAGGTTCCGAATACATTAGTAGGGGTGCTTCCGACGCGGTGCATATGCCAATCAGTGGTATCATAATAACACAAGTTCAAGTTCAAGTTTTTTATTGACTTTGAGCATAGCTCATCAGTATTAAAAAATACAAACATGACTGTACAGGTTTACAGGAGAATATGATAATTATGTACATATGAAACAAATATATATATATATATATATATATATATATATATATATATATATATATATATATATATATATATATATATATATATATATATATATATATATTCTCAATGACCGTGTAGTGTAGGGCAGCGTTGTGAGAATTCCATCGGCATCGAAAGCAAGTTTTTTAACTTGCCTAGATAGCCGAGCGGTCTAACGCGCTGTTCCTCTACTGCTAGGAGACAGATTCCGTAGGTCGAGAGTTCTCAACCCCGGTGGCTGTAAGTGAGTATCCTTGTAAACAAGTGAATTTCTCTGTGCTTTCTATATATATATATATATATATATATATATATATATATATATATTCCATTATAACCTGTATATGGACTTCATGTTTCTTGGTCGATTCGATTTGTAAGAGAATGCTCTACGTAAGAACAATTTCTGAAACGAAGCAAACTACTGACGATTAAGTTGATAAAACAAGGATATCAACAGTCTTGTTTAAAATATCCATTTCGCAAATATTATTATTTATAATGTCAGAACATTATTCATTTAAACAAACATTATTTTTAATGGATTCTTTTCGTTTACCCAGGGACTGTGCCTGTCGAACATGATTTCCTGTTCTTATAAAAAAAAACCACAGAATGTAGTTTCGGAATACCGGTTGTAAGCCATTTATTAAATCCAAAATTGTCGATCACACATCCATGGATACACAAGATCATCGTTCTTTGTGGGCAACATCGGAATATTTTCTGCAATACACTTGCCAAAGACTGTTCCTGAAAGGAAGTGAGTAAAAATCTGATGGGAAGGCTTCCAGGTAAGGTTCATGCGCACTGGCAATGTATTTGAAGATGAATCTAAATTTTTAAAAATTAAATACATACAGAAATAAAAAAAAACTTGCAAGTCGTAGGCTTAATTACTTATGTATAGTGGTAAAAATAACTAAGTCCTAAAATAAATACTCGAACGGGTCAAATAATTACAATAAACAAGATAGATTAAAAGTCCCTTGATATAATATAAACATCACAAAGCGATTTATATACTCAAGAATTTAAATAAGATTTTTCCAATGAGTCCAGTGGGACATATATGCAGCAGCTTCTGAATCAAATCTACCGAGGGACACGCATTTGTTTTTAAAAACAAAAGAAAATTTATTTATTTATCAATTTATCAAGAATTGTGAAAATTTACCAGGAAAAATATGCAAGATGACAATCATTAAATATAGCAATTAGAGTTGCTGATCAGGTTAAATTCAACTTCTCGGTATTTCATTTTTTGTTAGGAATATAACAGTTTAGATATTCTAAGCAAAGTCATAGGACGAAAAATATCAGAAAGAGGTAAGAAAGTTTTTAAAAAAATAACAAGCTACTAATGTGCATTTGAATGCTAATACAAAACACTTAAAGTATTCAGCATCCATAACCAGGAATACGTTCCTACGCATTTTCTGTGTATTATTGTAAGGTTACTTATAAATTTGACTTCTATCATTTTATATACTAATATATTATAAAATCCAACATTTACATGTCATGAGTGTTAAATCAGCTGTTCCAAGCAAAATTTAAGAATATTTGCTTTGAATGGCGTTCTCTGCATGAATAAAGTCTTGTAATAATTGGTTACTTTTTGCTTTTTCACAGAGAAATATGTTTTTTGTAGATATTTTTTTTGTTACAAAAACGACATAATAAACTAGATGTTTCAACATTAAGGTTTTCTGATTCTAATTGTACTTACCTTAATATTTGTGAAACAAGGAAACGAGTCAAAATAACAAAATAATGTTCCCCCATCATCTCTGCATCTAGATGCAATCTTCTTCCAAAATATCATTGTGAAAAAAAGGCTTTCATGGAACTGTTTTTTTTAAAATGAAAACAAAACCACCACGAGCCACAAGCTCACCTGACTTTATCAAACCTACCATTGTTTCCCATGCAAGT
>NW_026931253.1:0-4461 GCF_032062105.1 Saccostrea cuccullata | reverse complement strand
CCCCCCCCCCAGGGGCTGCACTCCGTTGACCCATCTATCCCCTCCAGGGGCTGCACTCCGTTACCCCCCATCCCCCCAGGGGCTGCACTCAGTTAAACCCCCCACCCCCCCCAGCCCCAAAAGTCACCAGTTGAACCCCCCATCTGGGCCCCGTTATACTACTGCTATTCTATCAATTTGGAAATGATTTTAACCCACAATTTCCCAAAAAGTTACAGTTTCCCTTATACAATAGCACGACAAAAATATATAATTTAATGTTTTGAATTTCGAAACCATTTTTTTAATGCAGTTTTTACAGATTTAAATAACATCAGGTCATGAAATGTGGTAAAGACTGATATAAATTATAGTTTTACAGTAAAAGTAATATTGTGATGTCTTTATAATTTTTTGTATACTGCAGAGTGGTTCACTCGTATTATTATTCTTCTTCTTCTTCCTGGGTACTTTTTTGTCCGGGAATGATCTTGTAAACTGTTCATCCGATGTAGGTAAAACCTTTTTAGGGTCAGTAGACATGTTATGTAAATTTGTGGAATCAAGGTCATTTTGCGCGCACGTGCTTGCAAGAGCGTGCGCGTGCAACACGTGAAATGACCAATATAGATATAGCTGTAACTTTTTTATTTTTTGATGAAATGCTTTGAAACTCATAATTTGATTATTTATTAGTAGTATAGACATGATGTCATGGTCAAAATAGCAAGATCTCACGCGCATGCATGTGCGCTTTGCTCTGATTGGCTGAAACTAAAGTCTCTATATCTTTCTTGTTTTTCGACGAAATCCTATGAAATTTTGAACATAGCCATGCATTAATATATCCTACAACATGATATATAGCATTTGTCATAAAATCACGTGCATGCACGTGCGCTGCAATCTGATTGGCTTAAACTTTAAATAGCTATAACTCCCTTGGTTTTCAACCAAACAGGATGGGATTTGGAACATAGATAGATATAATGAACTTCTACAATATGATATGGTCGCCATGCACATGCATAAACGTGCGTGTACTTGCGCTGTAATCTGATTGGCCGTAACTTTAAACAGCTATAACTGCTTTGGTTTTCAACCAAACGGAGTGGGATTTAGAACATAGAGAGATGTGGGCGTCTACAAGAAGATATGGACACCATGCTCATGTATGCACGTGCGTGCACGTGAAATGAGTTAAATAAAAAATACACTTGAATGAGCGTATTTTTAAATACTTTTGGATTAAATACTTTAATATTTAGTATATTAAAATGTATAGATTGTGTAGACAAGATGATATGGTCATTACACACATGCATTCACATGCGCACGCGTGCAATGCTAAAATTTGAATGAACTTGGCGTTGTTAAAGTCTCAAATGCATAGATTTTGTCCTATTTAATGAGGCTATACAAGGAATATGGCACCAAAAGGGAATTGGGAGCGTTTGGGTACACTGTAACGGTCCCCGTTACAAGTTAAGATCGTCCGGGTTTATTCCCGGTTTGTCACAGGAAGTGTTCACAGAAATCGAAAATTTCAACTTTTCTTTATTGAAACTTTTTTTGCATCATATTGTAGCATTTTATTTGTAGTTTCGAAATATGTCAGTCCCACCGGAAACAAAAACGACAACTTCCGGTTATAAGAGAAAAACTGCATATTTTCAGTATTTTTCTTTCCCATTAATCTTTCTTATAGATAAAGTATTTGTAATGATTTTTAGATATGTTATTCAGACTGCAAACCTCTACAGTAACGTCATATATCTTTGTAAAATTTACTTCCCCGGTTGATGATTTCCTGTCCTAAAAATGAGAAGTTATCATAGCTAGATCTCAAAAACGTAAAGAGATTAAGACACCAAACTTATAGTAGTGGTAGATCTTGATGAGTAGGCAAAACCATTAGGAATAAGATTGTCCACCGTCACTTCCGGTCGTCACAGGAAGTGATCACAGAAATCGAAAATTTCAACTTTTCTTTATGGAAATTTTTTATTGCATCATATGTAGCATTTTATTTGTAGTTTCGAAATATGTCAGTCCCACCAGAAACAAAAACGACAACTTCCGGTTATAAGAGAAAAACTGCATATTTTCAGTATTTTTCTTTCCAATAAATATTTCTTATAGACAAAGTATTTGTGATGATTTTTAGATATGTTATTAAGACTGCATATGTCTACAGTAACGTCAAATACCTTGAAAAATTTTACTTCCGGTCGCGTGATTTCCTGTCCTAAAATTGAGAAGTTGTCATAGCTAGATCTCAAAAACGGTAAGAGATTAAGACACCAAACTTATAGGTATGGTAGATCTTGATGAGTAGGCAAAACCATTAAGAATAAGATCGTCCGCCGTCACTTCCGGTCGTCACAGGAAGTGATCAAAGAAATCAGAAATTTCAACTTTTCTTTCATGAAACTTTTTTTGCATCACATAATGAATCCTATTTGTAGTTTTAAAATATATCAGTCCCACTGGAAAAACAAAATCGACAACTTCCGGTTATGAAAGAAAAACTTCATCATTTGAGTATTTTTCATTCGCATAAATATTTTTTAAATATAGTATTTGTGATGATTTTTAGATATGTTATTCAGACTGCATATATCTACAGTAACGTCAAATATCTTTGTAAAATTTACTTCCGGTGCGTTTTTCCCGTCCTGGAATGAGAAGTTATCATAGCTAGATCTCGTAAACGGTACAAGATTAAGACACTAAACTTATAGGAATGGTAGATCTTGATGAGTAGGCAAATCTATTTGGGTTAACATTGTCCGCCGTCACTTTTGGTTATCACAGGAAGTGACCAAATTAATCAAAAGTTTCAACTTTTCTTTATGGAATCTTTCTTCGTAATACATTATAGCATCTTATTTATAGTTTTGAAATATGTCAGTCCCACTGGAAACAGAAAAGACAATTCCGGTTATGAGAGAAAAACTGCGTAAATTTAGTATCATATTAGCCCATAGATACTTTTATAAAAAGAGTAATGGAAATGATTTTAGGACATGTTATTCAGACTAAAATGTCTAGAGTAACTTCAAATTTCTTTTCAAAAAATATACTTCCGGTCACATGATTTCATTAAGTCTCTTAATCTACAAGAGAACAAGACACTGAACTTACATGTATAATAAACCATAAAGATTGGTAAGAAATAAATAACTTGCGTCTGATGTCACTTCCAGTCGTCATAGAAAGTGATAAAAGAATTAATGAAAATGATTTTTGTAAATGTTATTTAAAACTATAATTGTCTAAAGTAACGTTGAGAATCTTGGTAAGTTACACCTACGGTCGTTTGTTTTCTTGAAATCATTTTTAATATTATATGCCTTTTTATCATAGATAAAACCTCATTCATGCAGTCAAATAGAGGAGAACGGAAAAACCTTCCTTGTTGCTATAGCAACAAGAGTTTCTAGTTATTATTCTTTTTTTTTCTTTTTTCTTCTCCGGGAATTTTTTGTCCGGAATGTTCTCAGAAACTGTTCAACAAACTAAGTTAAAACCTTTTTAGGGTTAATGGGTGTGTAGTGTAGGTGTGCGGAACGAAGGTCATTTTGCGCGCATACGCCTGCACGTGCGGGCGCGTGAAGTGAGTGAAATGACTGATATACTTAATATGGCCATAACTTTTACAATTTTTGATGAAATTCTTTGAAACTCATTACATAAAGATATATTGATAGTGTTAATATCATGACACTGTCAAATTAGCACGAACTCACGTGCGTGCACGTGAGCTTCGCTCTGATTGGCTGAAACAAAAATCTCAATATCTCTTTTGTTTTTTGACGAAATGCTTTGAAATTTTAAACATAGTCATGAACAAGGATATTCTACAATATTATATCAAAAAAATTTCAAGAAATCACGCGCATGCACGTGTGCTGCAATCTGATTGGCTGAAACTTTAAAAGGCTATATCTCCTTTGTTTTTTGATGAAATGCTTTGAAATTTAAAACATAGTCATACTTTAGAATACCCTGCAATGTGATATACAGAAAAATTAAAGAAATCACGCGCATGAACGTGTGCTGCATTCTGATTGGTTGAAACTTTAAATGGCTACATCCCCTTTGTTTTTTGACGAAATGCTTTGAAATTTAAAACATAGTTTTACATTAGAAAATCCTGCAATATGATATGCAAAAAAAAATCATAAATCACGAACATGCACGTGTGCTGCAATCCCATTGGCTGAAACTTGAAATGGCTATAACTCTCTTGTTTTTCAACCAAACAGGATGGGATTAAGAACAAGATAAATATAAGGAACTCCTACAAGAAGGTATGGTCATCATGACGTGCACGCACGTGCGTGCATTTGGAACGAGTTAAATTAAAACTACACTTAAATGAGTGATTTTTAATACTTTTGGACTGAATGCTTTAATATATAGTATATTAAAATATATTAATAGTGTAGACAAGACGATATGGTCATAACACACATG
>NW_026931252.1:0-44595 GCF_032062105.1 Saccostrea cuccullata | reverse complement strand
GAAACACTGAAGCCATTTTGGTACATCTGTTTGGTCAGTGTTGAGATAGAGACGGAGGTTTAACACTGTGATGAATATACCTAGGGCGGCCATCATCAGTATTATGGATATGTAAATCCCTGTCCAAAACAAAACTTTAATAAGTATCATTCTAAAACGTATAAAATGCGCAAAATACTGGAATATTTTACATGAATAAAAATGTTTCCTGCCAAAACGTTACACGTCTTATTGTACAAAATACATTGAATCCATATTGAAAACATACTTATAGTGAACATGTAGAAATCAGGTCATTTAAGGAATGAGGCTTATTTCCACTTTTGTTATACGATATAACATAACTTGGGACAGTTTAAGTTTTATAAACAGCGGAGTTATACGTTTTTAACGTAACTCATTGTGATGTAGGCAAGTTATGTTATACAAAATAGATTAAATCTTTTACCCAATCAAATGATGTGTTATAACTAAAATTAAATAATTTAATTTTGGAAGAAATGTAACAAAAATTACCTCTGACCGCCGTGTGCTTTGATGTAGAAGGCATGCTATCTCCAACAAGAGTTAACAACACTGCCAACGCTAAAAGGACTGTCAAAATGTAGGAAATCTTCTCCCCGGAGTCCGTTGGTAAGAGGAAACTTAGGTTTGTCAGCAGAGAAATCAGTATCACAGGGTATACAATGTTGGTCAGGTAATACCCTGGGCGCCGCTGGAAAACAATTTGGAACTCAAGCTTGGAAAATTTCTCACCGTTTTCTTCCAATACCCGCTCCTCTACTCGTGATGAGTATAAGATCCACTCCCCGTTTTCGTTGAAATCCTCCGAATTGACCGTGTCCCGGGTTTTGTTCCAGTACCTCTGTTGTAAAGGCAAAGCTAGTGACTTCGATCTTACACATTTGGTAGTCGAATGGATAGTAAGTGACGTCAATATCACAGTGGGTGACGTAAAGTCCCGGCGGGTCCCAACGCACCTCTCCAGTATTCTTTACTTTGAAGAATATGTCGTCATTGCCAATTGGGTCCATCCCTTCAACTCTTAAATTTTTTTATACAAATTAGAATCACTTTTCTGATATTAAAGACGTTAATGGTTATCTAACAACCAAACTCTATGATAAACGTGATGACTTTAACTTTTCAATCGTCAAATTCTTTTACTTATGCAGCGATAAACTTTCATCACCTTCATACTGAGTTTATATATCTCAGTTGATTCTATACGCAAGAGCAAGTTCTATGTATGAACAATTTCTCAAAGGAGGTAAATTATTGACAAACAAGTTGATGACACAGGAATACTAGCAATTTCGTGTAAAGTCATCAGTTCGTAATTTCTATGGTCAATGCAATGACCTTGTCAGCAAATACAATTTATCATTGAGTCAAATACCGACTGACGTTTTTCATACTTATTGTAGTCCATTATTTATACACTGAATTGACGACGGATTTTTCCTTTATTTCCCGATAATGACAAGGAGCACACGGCGGGTGTGACCGGTCGGCAGGGGATGCTCACTCCTCCATGGGACCTGATCCCACCTCTGATGTTTTGGAGGTCCGTGTTTGCTCTGCTCCTTTCTTGTATTGTTTTATAGACTTTTGATCTTAAATACTGTTCGTAATCTTCATATGTTTCATTCTAAAGACACATACTATGATACTGATTGCAGACAAAATTAGTTTCCTCTTTAGTTCTGTATATTCATAAACTGATCTTAGTGATTTCAAGACGGATCATGTCAGGAATTTGAACAACTTGCAAGACATTTCCATAATAAAATATGGTTTGTTTAGATTAAATGAGGAATTAAACATACGAGTTGTCAATGATGAGTTCTGGACGCCAGATTTTATTTTGTTTCGTGTAGATGTATTCCAATATCCCCGTACGAGGACTTTGTCCATACCAGGCGAGGATCTTCCCATCTCTACAATTGATAGACTTTTCTGGGATAAATAAACCAACATAATATTTCTTTGTTTAATTCATATATTGCTGTGAATTATATGAAAAAATGCAGTGAGAACAAATCAAACGAAAGTACGTCAACTTATTGCAAATTATTGGCAAGTGCTTTAGAATTTTTGAACCCTTCTTTCAAAAAGCATTTGGTAATCTCTTGGACTGTTAAAATATCAATTAAAAACTAACTAGATAGATTTTATTGTTGTAAAGATATCAATTGACCATGTTAGAAAATATAACATCATTGGATTGTATTTGTTGACTTGTTTCATATCAACTATATATACGTATTGTGCCTTTGTTTTTAAAACAGAATTGACGTATGATAATTATAATGAAGGTTTATATATATATATATATTTTTTTTTCTTTCAAAAAATGTAGAATATATTAAATTTGCCACAAAGCACCTAAGGTTTAATAAATACTTTGAGATTATTTTTTAACTGGATATATACCGACATTATACCTTTAAAAACATAAACAGAATTCACAGTTTGCTTATTACATGGAGATATTTTTCAAGGTAGGATCTTTTTCTTTATCTTTGAAATAAATAGTGAATATTTGTACTTTTGAAACTAAGAAAATCTTAGGCCGGTTTACACTATGCATCTTGACACATGCAACTCATTCTTCTATTTTGCCTCATGCATCTTCCTATTTACACTATGTGTCTTGATACATGCATCTTTAGAATACTTTGTAAAGATGAAATTTATCTACTTAAAAAAAAAATAACAATACCTTAAAATTTTATTTCCAGATTTATTTTAGCTGAACAAATCATTCTTAATTAATTTCCTTTTTATGATAATTCTTGGAAGATATAATTTATCATATATTCCAAAACTAAAAATCCTCTATATTATAATAATCAAATTAGTTTTTCTAATTGTAGTTTAAATCAGTATTTTCTGTTTTTGTGTATCTTGGAAGCTATTTTTGCAAATATATGGAGGAAAATAAGGCTTATGATTTAATCTCAACTCTGACCTTTCTTTTTATTGGTCAGTTCCATGCATCTTGAAGCATGGAATAGAACAAGTTCTATTCGATCGTTCAAGATGCAACACCCATTTAATTTGACACAAAGGGTTATTATATTGTGAATCTTGACACATGCATACATGATGCATGTGTCAAGATGCATAGTGTAAACCGGCCTTAAATGCTTCTCTTTTTATGCAAGAAAAAACTTTGAGATTATGAAAAAATAACTTAGAACGTCTTTTTAATACGTACAACCGTCATCCATCCGGATGTGGACATAGTCTGACTTTTTATGTCCTACAAAGGAAAAATAAAAATCTCATTAAGATACAGAGAAACCACTTATCTTCGAGGTCTTATTATTTGAAGTTTGTTTAGAAATTGCTGATTCAAGGGGTTTCAATTTCCTGCTTGATAGAAAGATATGAAGCTTTATTTTGAAATTTTAGAGAATAAATTTTGCGTTTGTTCATACCTCAAAACAAAGGAACTCGAACCAATTCGATAATTAGCGATTTCACAATATATCCTTTTTAAAAACTATTTTCTATAAATGAAAATCTTACACATTTAAGAACGCACTTACATACTGAAAAAGTATTAAAATTATCTTTTTAAAAGTTTGGTAGATTTACCAGGTCATTTAAAGAGAATAGGACAAATTCAATGCTGATGTTTGTGGCGTCAGAAGGTCTCACGTGATTGTTATAAGAGCTACCAAGTACAGCATTATGAATGTTTGTGGCATGTGTAGTTGTAAAAGCCCCTGAAGAACCTACAAGCAAAATTTTCATAGATATGTATGAAACATACAGAAATGAGTAATTTCAAAAAGGAATATGCAAATATTTAATTGTTTTGGACATTACATCTTCCAACAATCTATTGGAATTCCAATGGATACCAATTAGCAGACCTATTTTTGTATTCATATGAAGCAGAATTAGTCCAAAATCTTCTGCGTGAAAAGAAGAAAAAATTTGCTGTGGTCTTGACATTTAGATATATCGACGACGTATTGTCAATTATTAACAATGATAATTGTGTCTTATGCCGATACGATATGTCCTGGTGAACTTGAGATAAAAGATACCACAGAGTCTAAGACGATCTGTTTCATGCTAGGATATTTTACTTGAAAAAGAAATTTGATGGTAATCTAACAACCAAACACTTTAAAAAGGTGATGACTTTAATTTTCAATCTTCCACTTCCCTTACTTATGCTTATGCAGCAATAAACTAGTACATGTACCTTCATCACCTGCATTTACACCACTTCTCAAATATATATATTTCAGTTGATTTGATACGCAAGAACATCTTTTACGTATGTACAATGCGACCGGTCAGCAGAGGATGCTCACTCCTCCATAGCACCGGATCCCACCTCTGATGTGTTAGAGGTTCGTGTTTGATCTGCTCCTATTTTGTATTGTTTTATGGATTTTTGATCTGGAATACTATTCCTTATCTCCATTTTTACTATATTTGGAAAAAGAACTGGCTTTACTAGTAATCAATTCAAAATTAATGTTAAAGGACCCAATACATATAATGATTTATATCTTTGAGAATAGCTTACCTTTGAGAATACAAAGGATATTAATCAAAAATATTAAAAAATCCATCCTTATATAGGCCACGTCAAGTAATACAATTATGCCAAATTAATAAATCTAGAAACAAGAGGTACGTGCCCGGGGAAACACTGACACAACGATTACCAAACAAAGAAGGGGGCCTCACGATTTATCAAGGTTGTATACAACTTACAAGAATATAAGACTTATTTATAAACTGTCAGTGAACTGGATCTTAAAAAGACACTCTCTGTTAAGAACAGGGTTTAAATCGTTATAATTGCTATTTAATTTCAATAGGCTACGTAGATATTGCATATTAAGTTTTTCCCGATACAAAAACACATGATTTTGTTATAGTTTTAAATCTATGGATCAGTGAATTAAAGGGACAGCCATTGAAAGATACACAAAGATGTTAGTTCTTTTGAAATGAAGGTTACAGGTGTATTTTCAAAAATGATCAAAGGAAAAAAAAAACATCACAAAACATCGTTGCAAATGCATCTGCAGTATGAAAGTTGGAGTTCAAGTCAAAGTTCGTTCCTGTAGACATTATTCAAGATATTGCCGTAAAATATTTTAACTATCTTTAAATTTTGTTGAAATGACAATAATTATACTAAATTGATTCAAGATTGTCTTATAGGAATCAGCTTGTCCGTCTGTCTGTGCAAACGTGTCCGGTCCATATATTTCTTTTACGGAGGATCATTAGAATCTAGTACTTCACACAAAGATTGCTCAAGACCTAAGGTTGTGTCATGACTTTAACCCAAGTTCATTTGGGGAAGTTCAAGGTCACTGGAAGAAAAATTTCATAATTCGAGTCAGGTCCATATCTTTCTGATGGATAAACTTCCTAAGTTCCTATTTAACACAAAGATTCCTCATGACCTAAGGGTGCGTCATGACCTTGAACCAAGGTCATCTGTGCAAGTTCAAGTTCACTGAAAGAAAAATTTCATAATTCATGTTTGGTACACATCTTTCTTATGGAAAAAATTGAATATACTACTTCACAATAAGATGGCTTATGACCTGAGTGTGTTTTATAACCTTGAGCCACCCCAGGAAATTTCGAAGCTGCGAATTTAATTGGTGTATAGAGCACTTCCTGTTACTTCCAAACTTTTCATTTATAAAACAAATATTCAATGGTTAGACCTCGAGCATCTGAAATATAATCTTTCAATGTGTTCATGATTTTTTTTAAACCTTCAACTACAGCTCTGCTTACTGGTGAAGTAATTATTTCAAATAATGAAGACGTAAAATGACTTATTTTAAAAATATCAAAATATTAGGATGCCCCAATCTTTTACACGGTCATCATCGTGTACTGGTTTCAGTTGCGGAAGCAGGTATACGGACTTTGTCTTTGTTCTTATATTTAGGGGAGCTTTTTTTTTAGAATTATCACACCTATACACGATTCCTTAACAATCATTTTTTCCCAACAAAGACTCATATTAGGTTCAGTCAATGTTTAACAAACTTCTTTCTTTACTCCTCACTAAAATATTAACAGCAGTGTAGTAGAAACTTCAGAAGAACTGTACAACAATATCTTATAAAGAAATGTTGTAAATAATGTAAATACTTAAAAACTACAAAGATTTTAAATCACAAAATTTAACCAAATCAATATCATCAAAACGTACAGGTTTTAACACTCTACACAATCATTTCTATCAATACATTAAAATCCAGTCTCATTGACACAAAAAGAAAAGTGTTCTTTTTTTTAAAAAAAATGGAAAATTTTACATTTAGCTGGATATATGGTGTTTGTACTCCAGATGATTTGATATGTAAGGGTATGCTTAACGTACAATAATTATTAAAACGAGCCAAGCTTATTCACAAACAATTTGATAAAACAAGGATATCAATAAGTTCTATGGCCGATACAATGACATTTATCAGAAAATAAGAAAAATGTATCATTAAAATACTAGTATGTAAAATGCTGATGGACATGTATACTTATTGTTTATCCGTTATTTCTACACTGAATTGACAACAGATTTTCCCTTTAGTCTGCTTATGACAAAGAGCACACAGGGATGGGGATGTATTTGTGGGACATGAATGCTCTACGTTTGATAATTTCTAAAACGAGGTAATTTATTGACAAACAAGTTGATGAAACAAGAAAATCAGCAGTCTTATTTTACGTCAGAATTTCGTAAGTTCTATGGTCGATAAATTATGAGGTCATTATCTACATACTCATACAAAAATTGTCGACGGATTTTTTCGTTATTTCCTGATCATGACAAGAAGCACACAGCGTGTGTGACTGGTCGGCAGTGGATGCTCACTCCACCTGCTTCCATCTCTGATGACGTTTTGGGGGTCCTTGTTTGCTCTGCTCCCGATATGTATTGTTTTAGATGACTTGACCCCGAATACTGTTCATCATTTTCAACTTACATTCATATTTTTAAGATAGACATATATGTACTAACTTTTAGAACATAAGAAATCCAAATCCGTACCAGGTCCTACTTATTTGCCTGATTAGATGCATTTGTGAACAAACATAATGTGATAGGGATGTTCGTCCGTCCGTTTCTATACATGTGTCCATCCTTTACACTTTGAGATACCCATCTCCTCATCCGCAACCCCCTTTAAACCAACAGATTAAATTAAATGAGACTTGTACAGAATTTTTGTTTCATAGTGCAGTTGTGCATATTCTATTTTACTTTTTGATCGGAGACATATTTCGAGTTTCCCGAAGCAAAAGATGGACACTGGCATTCCCTCTATCTTGGAGTGATACTGCAACTCCCCTTATATACCACTTCTTATTACAAAATGCCATTGTGACCTCCTATTTTACTTTTTGATCTGAACTTTATGTCGGATCTCCAACACGGAATTGGCCGTTATAATTATATTGGAAGCGGAGATCTCAGTGCTCACAGTACCTCTAGTTTAATAAACATGCCTATTAAATTCTGATCCCTATTAGACCAAAAATTGAACTTTTTACCAAAAATCATTAACTCTTTGATTTAAAAAAAAATGGAAATTTTTTTTATGTTTTAACAAAAGCACATTTTTCTTCCATCAAAATTGATCTCCTTCGTTCAAGCTATAGACATACAGCTTTGTCATCGCCCTGAAACAAAACAGAAAAGAACTAAAGAATGGGAAGATAAGATTACTCAATTAATACAAAAAGAAATATAAATGAAAGAACTTTTACGTGAAATAAAATGTACCTTGAAATAATCCACAGCAAAATAGAAGAGCTTTCGTGGTCCAAACCAGCTATCATCATCTTCATCATCATCGTCAATATTATCGTTTTGACCGACATTCACATTCTACGAAAATTGTCAGGTTGTAATATAATTATATGAAATTTATTCTAATACTTATATTTTATACAATTTAAACAGATTTTCATAAGGACAACAAGCAAAGTGTTTAAATTTTTAATAGACACTTTCAGGTTCTTTCTTTTTATTTGCTTTTATGTAAGGCTTGTAAATTTAAAGTATCCCATATTATAGTTACATTTCTCCGTTCTGCTATGAACTACAACGCTTCACCGGTGTAAAGACGAATAATGACCCCCATCGAATAATGACCGGGGGGTCATTTTTCAACGACAAAAAATGACCCCCACCCGTAGAAAAAAAATCATTTTTTGTAGAAAAAGAGTCCTAGGGGTCATTATTTTATATGTTAGTCCTATAAAAAATTGACCCCCATTGAAAAATAACCCCCTTTAAAGCGATACAAAATTTATAACAGATGAAAGGGAAAAATATGCTGTAAATTATAATTGTTCTTCCTTCGAGTAATTCATGCATTTATTCGAATAGGTTTGATCATAGACCCAAAGCGATTTACGTCTATGATTTGATCTTTGTTCTTCTTGGCTCCCGTAGGGGTAACAAAATTCCTCATTTCTCTCTGGCGAAATATTGACAGATTAGTTTTGAGCAATTCACAATCATTTAATTAATCTTCATTTCTCTGATAAAGGAGCAAACCTAGAAAATCAAAGATGTCACATGTAAATGGATCCAACGCAAAAATATATATTTTTTCTTTACTGACTCCATTGATACGTTTTTTTCAGAAAAAAAATATTTGTTGGGAAAAAGTAGAATTTTTAGCAGACGAATTAATATCGGTGCGTACAAATAAGTAATTTGTTCGAATTAATAAGGTTTCATTCGGACGAGTGAGTAAAAATAGAAATGGATTACAGGACGCCTCGATGCTGTATATTTTTTATATGTTCCATCCTATACATTTAGACTATCACTATATGATTAAAGATATTTTAAATCTTTGCAAATACATATTCTTTTTATACCCCCGCCAAAAAAAAGAACATTACGTTAAATCAAAAAAAAAAAAAAATAATAAATGAAAAGCAAAAATATTTATAAAACTTTATAACTTTCAATAGTACTGAAAAAGGCTCTAGATAAAATATTGAAATGAAGTTCATATCATAATTTACTTGGCCATGATTAAAGCATACTTTAAATGTTGGTGGGGGTATACTTGAAAGTATTGTGGTAAAGTAACAGTTGAAAATTAGTAGAATAGTAGATTATTTTAAGCTTATTTTAGTCCCTCATTATAGAAAAATAAATGTAGGGTAGTTTTTTTTGTTGCTTTTGTTGATAATCGACTTCCTCCTAAATATGTTAGGGGTGGGGTGGATATTACACCTAAAAATATGCTCTGTTAAGCTATAGGCTAGTGTAAAATACACATTCTAATGCAAAAACTATACATGTAGGCATAACCTTTTGATTTAGCACACAGTATTCATTACATTTCTTAATTCTTGTTTTACTCTACCCTTTTACTCAGTTCTGAGTATATTTTTCAGAGAATTTAATATGAAAATCAGAATAAACATTTTCGTTTTTTGTAACCTCTTCTTTATACTGTATCATAATATGAAACGTTAATTGAAGACCATTTCTTTTTATGTCCACGTAATTGAAGATTCGGGGGTATATAGTTTTATCGTGTTCATCTGTATGTCTGTCTGTCTATCTGGCGGTCTGTTTGTCCGAAAAAACTTTAACCTTGACCATAACTTCTCATTTATTGGAGCTATGACTTTCATATTTAATATGTGTATTTCTGGTGACAAGACCTTACTTTGGTTACCACTAAATTTGACCTTTACCTTGGAGTTTGTCCCATTTTACACAAAAATACCAAATTTTTATTTTGGCCATAACTTTTAAACAGTAGATACTAGTACTCCCATACTTCACATATGTATTCTTTATGGCATGACCTTTCATTGGATGCTAAAAACTTTGACCTTCTGACCTTGACCTTGGAGATTTCCGTACAGTACTTAAGAAAAAAACTAACCTTGGCCATAACTTTTGAACGGTAAGGGCTAGGGTTTTCATACTTCACATATGCTATCCTTGTTACATTAAACCTTTCTTAAGAAACCATCAACTTTGACCCTTTGACCTTTGAGTTTGACCTACCTTTCAAAAAACTTATCCTTAGCCATTACTTTTGAACAGGTGGTGCTTGGGCTTTCCTATTTTGCAATTGTATTTCTTGTGAGAAGACCCTACTTTGGGTACCAATATATTTAAGGAGGCTAGGGGGTCAACTAATTATCTTTTTATTAACCACCAGATATAACTTAAATTTTGGGATATGATATCTTAAGCTGTCAACTATCATTTGGCAAAGAAAAATTTCATAAATTTTAGCTTTAAAATTTGGTCATTTTATTATATCTTTATATGGAGCTCTTCTTCTAATGGAAATCAAAATAGTCTAAAAATGGCCATGACCACCCAGCCTCTTTAAATTGCATTTAAGAAAAGTTTAATCTTCGCTATATTGCCATACAGGGGCATAGCTGTTTCACAAACACATCTTTTTATATATAAGAGGAGTTGCGGATAAGAGATGGATACCCCAAAGCGTCACAGACGGACGGACATTCCGATCACTATATATATACCCTCCCGCTTTTCAAGCGGAGGATATAATAATATGTAATACTGCAGATTTTTTCTGTCAGTACGATGATTTTCACCATCGAAAAACAATGTTTACCTAACCTTACAGGCTCGATAAATTTTTTACTCCTTTAGATTCTGAATCATCGCATTGACCTTGAAATATAGCTATAATTGTATAATGTTATGAGATCAACATATCATCAATTTATTCCCAAGAAGCTCAGGTGAGCATTTTGCCCAATATGCTTCTTTATCTAATTTTTTTTATGCCCCCTAAAAATTTCAGCTTTAATCCACAGGGGGTCATTTTTCTACAGGGGTCATTTTTCTTCACGTGGGTTCTGCATATTTTTAGGGTGGTGACACTTTTTCTACGGGCAAAAGGGTCATTTTTCGCCGTAGAATATTGACCGGTGGTCATTTTTCGCTGTCGAAAAATGACCCCCGGTCATGATTATATGGGTTCATTATTCGTCTTTACAGACCGGCATATTTATCATGAAGCGCGTTAGCGCTTCATGAAATATGCTGGCATGAAGCGTCGTAGTTCATAACCTCATGAATCTCAAAAATTAAATTCATTTCTCAAATATTTACATTTCTAATAAATTTCCCCTATAATTCTTTACAAAATAAAATGCAGCATATTTTCTCATGAACTAAATTACATATGTACCACGAATAAGCATGAATATCTCCATTGTTACGTCATAATACCGCACTTGACGTCAAAAAATATAGTCCACACTAATTTGCTTTAAAAATGACAGTTGAATGGCGAAAGTTTATGGCAACTCATCAGAAAAATAATGTAAATATAAGAAATGAATTTAATTTTTGAAGATTCATGAGGTATATGAACTACAACGCTTCACGCCAGCATATTTGTCATTAAGCGCTAACGCGCTTCATGATAAATATGCCGGCGTGAAGCGTCGTAGTTCATGACCTCATGAATCTTCAAAAATTAAATTCATTTCTTAAGTGAATGTCTTTTTAAAGACTAACATTTTGGTGCAGATCCATTATGACGTCAAAATCACTTTTCACTTTCTTTTTCCAGTACTTTAATACGGCTCTATGTATTATGGATTAATACGTTTTTGACGTAACTCATTGTGATGTAGGCAAGTTATGTTATATACGAAATATATTAAATCTTTTACCCAATCAAATGACGTGTTACAACTAAAGTTAAATTATTAGAAAATAAAGTATTGTCATGGAATTCAATTTGAAATCACAGGAAAAGTAGTCCGGATACCTATATTAAATTTGACAATATAATAATTATAAAGAAAAGGTCAAGAACATACAAATTACCGTTTTCTGAAAGACTGTAGGCAATCTGGATGCATTTTCTTTGTCTGATAAGGAAAAAAAACTCCTATATTCATGACCGGTTTTCTTAATTTTTCATTGAAAATGACAGTTTAAAATATGATTTTCATCTTGTTGACCTACGAATTATGCACCGAAACACCTTATTTGACCAAACTAAAGTTATAAAGCATCATTAAAGGAATTTATTTCTTAAATTTTATATATCTGTGGGCACCTTTCATTTACTAGATCTTACCTTAAGAAAGATTAAAACTGAAAACAGAATGTTCAGGCACGTAAGCTCACAAGACGGATTGAAATATGTCTTGGGAATTATTACAATTTGTTTAGGCAATAATCAGATTTATTTTATAGATGTATAAAAATGATGACTATCAATGCACAATCCGAAGTGTTGGGGTTGTGGTGTGATCGACCTTCTTTTTAAAAACTTTTTGATACATTTAATATCAAAATGCTTGATCGATTTTTCCGGTGAATATCGTGCATCAACAAAAGTGGTGGGGGACTAGCACCTACATGAAAATTTAGATAAAGTATAATTCTTAGGACCATAGGATGAAGTTCAATTGAAGGGGGGTTGTTACCATGTACATTTTGAGTTGGGGGAACTTTCATTTACCAAAAATTCCATGACAAGTAAATACTTTTGTTTTTAATTGTGGTCCTCAGTCGTTTTATGTAGGGGGCACAAGCATCTTATTGAACTTGAGGAAAATTTACCGTAGCAAAATGTTACACTCAGAATAAACATATTAAACCTGTTTTAATTATCAAATAGCGACCACTGTGGTCTCTTACGAAAAAGCCCATGCAGAAGGAAAATTCGGACTTAGCTCATTGATCTAAATGATTTTTCCACATTACAAAATCCTTTGAGAATATTTCATCTCTTTGTAAACTACGTTCTCGCGGTAAAAAATAAAAGTTCAACAAAAAAAGACACCTTTACGTAATGGAGTAACAGTAGATTAAACGTTATTTACGTGAAATCAGCACTATTCAGACTTCAGTTTGGTATTGTAAAATTACGTTAGAGTCTAGAAGTACCAAATGTCACGCGCGGTTTGAAGACAAAATCTATGTTAAAACTGCATGTACTCTCCCAAACGTTCGCACCATCAATTAAAGGGGTAGAAAAAATAAATTCTAAAACCGGGTACAGTTTTGTAGGAATCAAGCACAGGTACTTGTGGACAAAACACCCCCTCCTCCCTTCCGATATTCAATCCCGGGGTTTGTTGGACATTTTTTTCCCCCACAAATTATATTTATTACACTTATCCATTATATGTACAAACGGAAAATTATAGTGGGGTGTTTTTTTGTGGAGCGATTACTCGTATTTTTGGGATTTTTATGAATATTTTTCCTATTGTACTCATGATGAATAAGTGTAATAAATATAATTTGTGAAAAAAAACTCCAGCAAGCCCTTGGGTTCAATATAGGGGGATAGGGGTGTCTTGTCCACAAGTACCTGTGAAATCAAGGTTTTAAAATAGCCTGGTTCCCTGGCGCACCCCGTTAAGTGCTGCAGAGCAATCGCATCAACTTTGGCCTTTCCGTCAGATTTCGGAAAAACATCCGTTTGTCGAAAAGGCCTGAGAAGGTGTGATCTTGCGCTGCAGAGCACAGGAAGCATAACATTACATGTAATTTATTCACTAACCTGACCGATTATATTCTTGTAGACTACTATGCATCATTCGAATGCGAATACATGAAATTCCCGATGCAAACAACACTTGACACGTAATACTCTAGTTTTAGCACTTTTCAGGAATAAAAGCAATTCAATTACTTAACTATTTATCAATGTCCTTGTTAAAAATTGTCGTTTAAAAAATATATATATATACATGTAGTGTCAGATAAAGGTCATTTTAAATAAATCAAGAAAGTGCAAAATCTCCTTTTAATTCGATACCCAAAATTTAAATTGATTGCAAAGCAGAAAATGCAAAGCAGAAAAATGTGTTCAATTTCTATTTGATTTTCTGTATCCAAACACTCTCCTATGGAGTATGTCTCGTCGCTTTCTTCCTATCACAATGACGTCAGGATTTGTAGCTGAAACAACAGAGAGAATTGATAAAAATAGACACAAATGACACTAAACTATAAAGCTAACACAACATAGTTGTAAATAATAAAACCAAAATTGATCCATCAATTGCGTTGGGAAAAAAAAAACAAAAAAAAAACATAAAAGAGTCTTTGTTTATGCTTTTAGTTTTCTTTGAGAAGGATACTGTGAAATCACTAAATTTTTGGGTTGAGTGGGGTACGGTGTCATTTTCGTTGTTTTCAAGGTATGTGGAGATCCACAAATGCATGACAACCTCGAAATGTAAAATTTCATATGTATTACTAAAGCACTTCTCCAACAACGAAATCAAATCCCCACAACCCAATATTTTTTTCTTAAACCTGGAAAATTTGACCCGGCCAGGAAAATATGCGATTTTACAGTATTGTGTTAAGAATTATTTTTAAGGTTAACGTTTAAACGATCTACTTATGTTACTGTTGGAAAGTATTTAAGGTTTAATTTGTCTTAATATGACTATTTCTTGGCTTATTGTTGATCCAAGACCAGCAAACCTATCAACTTAGAAGTTTGTATTAATGCCATCTTCGTCCATTGTATGTTGGTTTAGGTCCCATTCGAAAATTTTCATTTATATAAAGAATTCACAAAATATGAAGTGCTTCAAAAAACTCAAATGAGCTCTGTGGCCAATGGTTCTTTATCCTAGCAACGTCTACAGTGGTGTGGAACTTTGGTTTAAGGTATCACCAACTATAGCTACTCAGTACTTAATTTAACTAATGTCGGGTTCTTCACTACCTATGCTAAGGTGTTAGGTTTGACTCAGTGCGCTGAACGAAAATCGAACCCAGAATTCTAGATTACAAGGCGGAACACCTTACCACTGGGCTTCTGTGTTATTAGGTGAATGTTATATTAAAGCAATGTAACCCTTTACTGCTACATACCAGGCAAAATTGATGAAAGGACATTTTTTCTTTGTAACTATTGCAACAGCATTTACAATTAATAAAACATAGATTTTGGTTTTAATAAGTTTACGCCTTTTTAAAGCTCCCATAGAAATGGGAAATTAAAAGATATTTAAAACAATATCAAAAATATACTTAACAGATGCTTAGTATAACAATGACTCACTCATTGGTTTGGGCATTGTACTGGATAGAAGTAATGGAGGGGCAGTCATTCCCACTGATGTAACTGGGGCTATAACATAGAAAACATGTCCAAAATGAAATCATTAACAAATTATTGCTTATGAATCAGTCACAATTTAATTACACCTTCAATATATACAAATATACATCAACAAGAAATTTTCAAACGTACGTGTACAGAAATTACAGAACACGGGGCAGTTGTTCTCTGCATACACCTGATTTTCAAAGCAGATGATTGGCCCTGCAGAAGTGCAGTTGTTATTTTTGGTATCAGCACAAATACGTGGGGTGGTGGAAGGTTGAGGAGTGGTGGTGGTCGTCGTCGTCGTGGTTGTGGTGGAAGTGGTATCAGTGGCTATTGTATTACATCACCACGAAAAGATATGGTTGTCATATATTTTAATTGTAAAAACACAGCATGTATACAAATAATAATGAAATGCAATTGCAAAATTTGTGCTTACATATCTCAATTAAATAAAATAGAAACCTTACCCTCACAAAAGACACAGAATTTTGGGCACTGAACAGCTGCCCACGATGTATACTTAAAACAAATCTCAGGACCGTAATTGATACACGTTGGTACCTTATCTTCACATACTGTATAGTTTCCTTAAAATTAAATTGATGATCAATGAACTGATTTGAAATGTACATAAGAAAATGTTTCACTACATGTTATTTGACAGATTACTAATAATGGTTAAAAGTAAATCATAATAAAAGATATAAATGGCATGTCTTACTGGTGGTTGGGGATGGAGTCTTTAGTGTAGTGGTGGTGGTAGTTTGTGTGGTTCCCGTATCTAAAAATACACACGATCTGTGACAACAGGCGTATTATATAAGAAAAAGAGCTCTTAATTTTAAACTGATAAAACACAATTCATCAGAAACATGTATAATATCAACGTATTGGTAATGACAATGACAGGCATACAGAACTCCCACATGTTTTATAATATCTTTGATATTGTCAGCTATATATTGTCTGACCTTGTCAGCAAATACATTTTATAATTAAGTCAAATGCTGACTGACGTTTTTCATACTAATTGTAAGTCTATGATTTATATATTGAATTAACGACGGATTTTCCCTTTCTTTCCCGATCATGAAAAGGAGCACACGGTGGGTGTGACCGGTCAGCAGGGGATGCTCATTCCTCCATGGCACCTGATCCCACCTCTGATGTTTTGAAGGTCCGTGTTTGCTCTGCTCCTATTTTGTATTGTTTTATGGACTTTGAGATTGAATACTATTCGTTATCTCCATCTCCTTCTTCCTATATACATGTATTCCTATGTAAAACATTGATTAGCCATTGTGGCTCCGCCCTACCCCAAAAGGTCATGATTTGAACAAACTTGAATCTGCACTACCTGAGAATTCTTCCACATGAGTTTCATTTTTCCTGGCCCAATGGTTCTTGAGAGGATTATTTAAAAGATTTTTCCAATATATTCCTATGTAAAACTTGTAAAACTTTGATCAGCCATTGTGGCCCCGCCCTACCCCTGGGGGTTATGATTTGAACAAACTCGAATTTACACTACCTTAGGATGCTTCCACGTGAGTTTCATCTTTCCTAGCCCAATAGTTCTGGAGAAGAAGATTTTTAAAAGATGTCATTAATTTTTCACTAATTTATGTTAATTTTATTATCTCCCCTTGGAAGAGGGATTGGTTCCTTGTTTGAACAAATTTGAATACCCTTCACCTAAAAATACTTTGTGGCAAGTTTGGTTGAAATTGGCCCAGTGGTTCTTGAGAAGAAGATGAAAATGTGAAAAGTTAACGACGACGACGGCGACAGACAACGGACACATTTTGATCAGAAAAGCTCATTTGAGTCTTCGGCTCAGGTGAGCTAAAACTTGAAATTTTGAATATAACGTAAACAATTGTCACATTAAAACAATAAATTAATATCCTCTGTGGTTTCAAAGCTAACAAAGGTTGCTATAATTTTCAGACTGTGTATGATAAAAATTCAAATTGGGCTCTGAAAACTAAACTGTCGTTGATTTGATACTCAACAAGTTCTTATAATCTAATTTAAGTAGTAACACGTCATTTGATTCGATGAAATATTTAGTATTTGTCGTATAACATATGCTGCCTACGTCACACTGAGTTACGTCATAACTCCGCATGACATTACACTAACTTTTAAAATATGCTTGATTCGAAGCCATTTTTAAAGGGAAAAAACGGGTTTTGGAAGGGGAAAAAAGGGGACGTTTACGCGTTCTTTTAAACCGCTCCGCGGTGTTATAAAGCGTAAACTGCCCCAGTTATTTTACATCGTATAACATAGGTTAAAATAAGCTTCATTCCTTAAATAACATTGTCGGGAGCATGCTTCAAATTAGATCCTTTAAACATTCCAAGTTTTGATCAAATTGAAATAGAAAGGATCCCAATTGCCAATATCCTCATCAATTTTGTAACTCTTTATTAAGTTTTTGTGCCAATGAAAGAAAACATACCGTGACAAAATAAACAGAATCGTGCGCAGTTCGTGACTGACCACTTCCTGTACGTCACACATACGTCATCACTATAATCAGCACAGTTTCCGATTCTATCAATACATGGACCTTAAATGATGAAGAATATTTCATTTAATATTTGTAATATATATGTATTAGTATTCTTTAAAGTCTGAAATATTATATGTACAATAAAAATTTTAATTTTGAAACCTTGGCTGGATTAAACAGCATTTTTGATTATTTAAAAAAAAACACTTAAAGTTTACAAGGTGTGACAAGCTTTGTAAAATATAACACCCAAATAGTCAAGTTTCACTGTAAAACTATGGGAAAGTGTTAATGTCTATTGAGGTTACAAAATATAATGAAATTGACAGACCATATTTATTTCGATAGTTAACATGTATCAGAAATTTATATACAATTGCAGATGTATGTTAAATAACATACCACTGGAAATCGGAGGTGGTGTTGCGTCTGTGATAAAAAATAAAAGATCCTCATTTTAAATATGCATTTTTTTTCAAATTAACCCAAACATCTAGATCTGATTTGTTTTCAGACATCTTGTCACATAACACAGTGTTTCATGCATATGAACTCTCTGCAGTTTGTGCCATATATGATTTGGACGTTAACTAAAAAAATATTTAAAGCTTTTCTCTTGAATTGAATCACACTGTTATAATAAAAATTTTCATTCCATTATTCATACATAATCAACCATTTCAATGTTCAAGCATTATGATCTTTATTCTACATTACAATGCATGTAATTGTATATTGTCATTTTCAATTAATAAAGTGTAAATTTTTTCCTCAAAATTACATTCGTATGTAAAAGATAAAAATATCTTTATTCTAATTAAATAAAATTATCTGAAAGTAAAAGCTATTTTTGACCATACATGTCGTTGATGAGGCCGTCGTCGGTTTTGTCGAAGGCTGTGTTGTCAATGTTGATGACGGTGTTGGTGATGTTGTTGCAGACGATGAAGTCACAAGTGTCGTCTGTGTTGTGGGTGTTGTCGCTGTTGTTTCTTTAGATTGGGGTGTAACAGTTGTAGATGTTGTAATGGTAGATTGGGTCGTCATCTTGCTCGTTGATTTGCTGTTGGTTGGGGAGGTTGGTTTTGATGTCAACATTGAAGTTAATTTCTGAGATGTTGACGGGCTGAATGTTACAGGGGGTTCAATAGTGCTTAAATAACCTTAAGTGACAAAATATTGTATACATGAACATTAATTTAAATGAAAGCTTTCAATGAATATATTTGAAAAGAGACAGATTGATTATTTAGCATGCTATTGAAAAGAAAAAGAAGGATAATTAAGTAGGCTCATGTTGGAATTGAAGATTAAAATTGTGTTTTTATTAAAAGAAATGAATATCAAGCAATCAGTATACAAAGGGAAAATTAAAATATTTGTAATATTTCAATGTAATCGATATGCAAAAATCTTTTAAGAAAGTTTGTTATACGACATCAAAAGACAGCTTAAGTAGTATATTAATCTCTCTTGTACCTACCTTCACAGTAAGTGTTCTGCACAAGGCTATGTATAGATGCTAGGTTGGCGAAGCTGTCCACCATAAACACGTGGCCAGTATCACTGGCTATATCCAGTAGTTCACTTCTCAGAACGTTTCCTCCTATTCCAATAGCGTATATCCTTACACCGGCATCTCGTAATTTCTGGGCCCCCAAGGAAGTAGCACTATGATTCTGGGATTGTCCGTCAGTTAAAACGAAAACGATGTTTGTAGCTGATGGTCTATCTCCGCTTCTGTTTGTAAAAATGTACTGTTCTGCCAGTTGGAAAGCAAGATGTGTGTGTGTTTGTCCAAAAACATACGGAATCTATGATAATGGGAAAAATGTGCTCATTGTCCTAATAAACTAAATGATACATAGTATAATAAAATTTAGACTTTAATTAGAAAGGTGCCTAGACACATATTTGAAGTTAATATTTTCTCCAATTTTCTGTATAATATCAGGACCTATATATTGCAGTAGCATTTCACCTGAAAATATGATAAATATCTTTTTTCCATCTCGAAGAAATTGAAACTTCGATATTATAGACGTTTTTTTTTTTTTTTTTTTTTTGCACATTGTTGCACTTTTACAAATTTTAATTTTATCCTTAATACTTAAGAAAAGTGGCAATTTCTTTTTATATTAATGAAAAATATTTAAACTATAATACAGAAAATTCAGTTAAGAAATGTTCGAAAGTAAAAACCCCTCACCAGTATCGTCAGTCCGTGCTCAGTAATCTGTACGGATTTTAACAAATTGATACACCCGTGAAACATTAACTGTTTTTGTAAATAGGGCACGAGCTCCGTTTTTGTTAATGTTTACGATTCACCGGGTGTGTTTAATTGTTAAAGTCTGCACACACCACGGAGCACGGACTGACAATAAACTGTGAGCGCATTTTACTCTGAATTTTTTAGATTATAATTTTAATATTTTTCATTAATATACCAAATATTCCACTTTTCTTAGGTATTAAGAATAAAAACATAATTTTTGAAAGTGCAAGGACGTGTCAATCAAACTCGACCCAGAAATTCAAGGTTTCAATATGAAATAAGATTTTTATCATATTTTCTTGTGAAATGCTATTGCAATATTTAAGTCATAATATTATACAGAAAATTTGAGAAAATATTAATTTCAAATCTGTGTCTTTGCACTTTTAAAGGGCTTATTTCCTAATTTAAAAAGTTGCTGTATGACATACAGTATACTACGAGGGTTGATTTAAAAGGTCATACGACACGTTCCTCAAATATATATCCTGTTACTTTTGGTATTATATTTACAGTGTATATTTGTCATTCTCTTCTGATTTCTACATTGTTTTCAAAATGTTTTTAGATATAAGTACACCCAAAATTGTGATATAGGCCATTCAAGAGATTTCCCATAAGGGATATATAAGAAATATGACTCCGTGGCATCTCGTCCAGATGCCTGGTTAGGTACCCTAATTTTTTGTGAGGAAAGTTATTTAACGTGTGACCTTAAAAGGAATGTCACAACTTCGATAAAATTGCTACGTAAAACAACAAAATTATTAATAATGAAAGCTACATTTATTTCAAATCAGATTTGAAAATTGCATGATCTATACTTTTAAAAAAATATCGGATTATATACAGAGTGCGATTATGATAGTCGCCGCACCTAATACGTCGTATGATGGAAACGCGCCGTCATACACTTAAACGCTTCCCTTCGTTTCATTAAAAAAATATTTGAGATTCACGAACACGTTCACAAATTTCACTTTTTTAAATGAAAACTTGGTACCCATCGTATACTCACTCTTTTCATAATTAATTCTTCTGTCAAAATTGTTTGAACAGTAGTAGAAGACAAACTTAAAATTTTACATATCGCTCTAATCGTCTGTCTTTTTTGTCACACACCGTTGAACGTTTCCGTCCGCCCTCCCATCTCATTTCCTTGTTATCTGCTGAGCATTAATGACCCATCACCCACCCAAAATCGCTGAAACCAACTAAACAAGTCTCTATTTACATTCTTTCCCCTGTGAGTCTGGTGCTGGCGATTTCTCCATTTTGAAGGAAATTCGTTGTGGCGGTTTTTTTTCCATTTCGACATTGCCTTTTTTAATGCATCGGAGTTAAACAACGATATTTTTTAAAATCAAAAATGATGCAATGATGTCATATAATTTTCAAATTAAGACTAGAAAATGATGTACAGTTTTGTCTTTTAAAATAATGGGCGATTAGGCGCTTTTAAAAGACGATTTTTTATGTGTTCGTCTTTTTTATCCTAAAAATAAAAAACATCTTAAATTGTGATAATGTTGACCGTCGTTTTTCGAACAAATTGTTCGGATTCTAAGATTTAAAAGTTTCGTTCATCACACAGCAACGGAAAGAAGAAACAGCATAGATTTTAAGGTAACTTAAAAAAGAGCAACATAGAAAAACTTAATTTGACAAAAATTGCTTCCATCGTTAAATATTTGAATTTCTTGCCTATTGGAAAACTCATAAAGGCCTAACCTTCAATGTATTTTTTAAATATAGAATGATTGAATTATTCACGAAACATTTTTTTGTTGGTAAAATTTTCTTGAAATATGTGCATTTCCCCCCGTCTATGTGCATTGTGATGAAAGAAACTTGCATTTTAAAATTTTAAACTCTACTCATACATGTCATATTCTGTCAGAAATATTTGGAAAAAAAACCCAGATGTCCACTTGCATATTTTATATCTATGCTACAAAGTTCTCTAAGGGACGAAATTATAGACATGAAAACAAGGCGTTAAAAAAATCACCATAGACACTACATGGCCTAGTATTTGTTAATCAATATGACTAAAATAAGCTTTTAAAAAATACATGTATCAAAAAATTATGAAGAAAGTTTTCAGCTCAAAGTCCTTCTTCCCCTTTGACAGGATGGAAAAAATTAAACTGAAAATGCTTTTTAGCTACAGAGAATATTTATTATCAATACACTAAGTTACTTACTTTTTGAATTGCACTCAAAAGCTCTGTCTTGTTTTGATGAGTATGTAAATAAAAGTAACCACGTGCATTATCAGAAAATGTCCCAACGGAAACTTGTACATCATTTGGTCCAATGTCTAGATCATTCACGAAGCCTGCCACAAAATTCCTCTCTTTTTCAAAGTCTTTGATTCCAATGCTAGTAGAAGCGTCAAGCACGAATAAAATATCAGCCGGTGTTTTAGCACAGGCTGGAAGAAAAAGTAGCATTTAGAATAAACTTTACAAAAATAGGAGCAGAGCAAACAAGGGCCTCCAAAACATCAGAGTTGGGATCAGGTGCCATCGAGGAGTGAACATCCCCTGCCACGCAGTTACTCCCGCCATATCCCTTGTCATGATCGGGAAATAACGGAAAAATCAGTGGACAATTCAGTGAGTATATAATGGTCTAAAATCAGTATGAAAGAAATCAGTATTTTACGTGGAAATAAATTGTATTTGCTGCCAAGCCTATTGTATCGATCACTGAACTAACGAAATGCTAACGTTAAACGAGACTGCTTATATTCTTGTTTAAGCAACTTGTTTTTCAATCACTAGTATAACTTACATGTGCCTCGTTTTAAAAATTGTTCATACTTAGAGAGGCTCTTGCGTATCGAATCAACTGAGAGATACAAACCCAGTTTTTAATTCGATATTTCAATCGATGGCAAGATCCAACATTATAATATATTTTATCTTACCAGCAAGATCTGCATATGAAGAATCGTGGAGTGCAAATACAAGGGAGGTTTGGAGAAGAATATTAACAAAACTATTTTTTGTTGTATATTCCATGAGAGAGGTTAAGTGTGGCAGCTTATCGCAATTTATATTCACACACAATAGCACTGAGTCCCAATTTATGATACTGCCCCTTTCCTATCAGCTCTGAAAATGCTCTATTTCTGTGGAGTATTATATCATTTCCTTTTCGGATAACAACAGCATGTTTTGATGTGTAAAATAACCGTTAATCAGGTATTTTTAGCGGGATGCTAGCTTTGGCTCATTTAAGCAGTCTTGTAGTAAGTCGCTAAAATTTTAATTGCAAAATTTGCACTCTCATTATTATCACTAGTAAAAAGAAAAATTACGAAAGCCTGATGTATAAGCATTTGGTATTCTATTTAATCAAACTTTTGTGTAAATCGGTATTCCAGCATATATTAAACATACTGAAACTTATGCTAAAGAGATGAATTTCCTTTCTTTTGCAATTTTACAGAAATCTGTATCCGCCAAAAAAGTTCTGTCAAAATTATTGGCAAGTTTGAGCAAACAAAACGCCAAATTCTACACCCGCCAAAGAAACAGTAATCTAGTAGAGAAACACGCTATACGGTAGCATAACTTGATACCCTAGTGAATTCGAGTTAAAATTAATTTGCAATTCGACAACAATTTGACAGAGCATTTTTTATTCGTTCATGAACGTGATGTTTTAACTTTTCAATCATCAACTTCTCTTGCTTATGCAGCAATATACCTTCGTCACCTGCATATGGGGTTTATATCTCTCAGTTGATTAGATACGCAAGAGCATGCTCTACGTATTTTAAAACAATTTCTAAAACGGTGAAGGTTATTGACAGGCAAGTCGATAAAAAGGAATATCAGCAGTTTCGTTCAAAGTTATCATTTCGTAAGTTCCATGGTCGATACGATGACCTTGTCAGCACATACAAGGTTTTTCATATTGACTGTTAGACCATATTGTCGACGGATTTTTCCGTCATTTATATGACCGATCGACAGGGGATTCCCACTCCTCCATGGCACCTGATCCCAAATTGAATGTTTTGGATGTCTGTGTTTGCTCTGCTCTAAATTTGATTTGTTAAATTGACTTTTGAGATTGAATATTGTTCGATATCTCCATTTATTTCAAATATTTTTTTATATACATATGTAATATATGAAATGCCAAATTATCATGATATTAAACCAGAAGTCTCTGTTGAGACTGAAGCTCTACTGGTTTGTACTTATAATAAAGAAAGAGAAAAGTAGCAGTTGGGATATAAAACTTTACAAAAGCAATGAATAGAATAATGACAAAAACAGATACACAGAATTATGTATCTTAGTGTAGTCTACTTGTGTGCCAAGTTATATTGAAGTCAGACCAAAACTGTAGGAGGAGTAGCATTTTAAAAGTATTTCAAAGAAATTTCTTTTTTAAGTAACAACAGCAACACCGTTTATTGAAACAAAAACCTATATACAGAATTATGTATCTTAGTGTAGTCTACTTGTGTGCCAAGTTATATTGAAATCAGACCAAAACTGTAGGAGGAGTAGCATTTTAAATGTTTTTCACAGAAATTTCTATTTTTAGTAACAACGGCAACACCGTTCTTTGAAATCAAAAACCAATACACAGAATTATGTATCTTAGTGTAGTCTACTTGTGTGCCAAGTTATAATAAAATCAGACCAAAACTGTAGGAAGAGTAGCATTTTGAAAGTATTTTTTTAAAATTCTATTTTTAGTGACAATGGCAACATCGTTCATCGAACTCAAAAACCGCTACAAAGAATTATGTATCTTTATGTAGTCTACTTGTGTGCCACGTTATATTGAAATCAGATTTAAACTGTAGGAGGAGTAGCATTTTGAATGATTTTCACAAATTTTTCTATTTTTAGTAACAACGGCAACATCGTTCATCGAAATCAAAAAACTGATACATAGAATTATGTATCTTTGTGTAATCTACTTGTGTGCCAAGTTATAGTGAAATCTGACCAAAACTGTAGGAGGAATAGCATTTTGAATGATTTTCACAAAAAATTCTATTTTTAGTAATAACGGCAACACCGTTCATCGAAATCAAAAACCGATATACAGAAATATGTATCTTAGTGTAGTCTACTTGTGTGCCAAGTTATATTAAAATCAGACCAAAACTGTAGGAGGAGTAGCATTTTGAAAAATTGTTTACAGACGGACAGACAGACGGACGGACGACGGACGCATTACTATCGCATAAGCTCTTCTGGTCTCTGACCAGTAGAGCTAAACTGGAATTCGTCAATACACTTTGAAAAATCCATTAATAATTTAATTCTTGCACCAATTCAATTCAATTAATGAATTTTTTATACTTGTAAAAGATATGCATAATTTACAACATAATGTACTAAACTTTGCATGCATTAATTCCTTTGCTTAAATTAATTTTAAGATTTAATAAATTGATTTTTGATATTAATGAATTTTCTTTCTTTTAATTAATAAGATATATGTGATTATTAAAATAAATCACAACTGTTTCTTTCATTACTGAAGAGATTTGATTAATTTGCACAGACATTGTAGAACTGTTATTTTGAAGTGAATAACTGTTTTTTAAAAAATTAGTTATTGCACACAACAATTCAATTATTTCTCTATTCAATTGAATTAATGAAATGTGAAGATAACGAACAGAATTCACGATCAAAGTTCAGTTCAACAAAACAAATCGAGAGCAGAGCAAAAAGGCATCAGAGGTGGGATCAGGTGCCATGGTGAAAAGGGCATCCCCTACCGATAAGTTACATCACCACGTATTCACATGTATTCAATTGAAACATATGGAGATAACAAACAATGTTCAAGATCAAAAGTCCAAAAATCAATAGAAAATACGAGCAGAGCAAACACGAACCTCCAAAACATCAGAAGTGGGATCAGGAGGAGTGAGCATCCCCTGGCGACAGGTCAAACCCGCAATGTGCTCCTTGTCTTGATCGAGAAATAACAGAAAAATCCATCGTCAATTAAGTGTATAAATAATGGACTGACAGCTAGTATGAAAAACGTCAGTCAGCATTGACTTCAGTGATAAATTTTATCAATTCATATTATTTATTAAATTTATGGATGCAAAGTATCTAGAGAGAGAGAGAGAGAGAGAGAGAGAGAGAGAGAGAGAGAGAGAGAGAGAGAAACTTTTAAATCAGTGATATGTTCAACCCATTCAACCCATCAATGATTTATGTGATCTTCACTTATACATGGACTGTTGCTCTGTTTAAAAAAGTACTAACACACACAGGTTGACTTTGATATTAATTCCTATCTTAAATTGATTCAAATTCCTTTTTTTTAAAAAATCGTCTGGAATTAAGTAAAGATATTTAAATGAATTATAGGTGTGTCAAATTATCTTTACAAAGGCCTAAATTAAATTTTGCGAGAAACACCCCCACCACATTGTTGAACCCAAATGCTTGCTACGCTTCTTTTAAATTTAACTTTTCAGAGATAGGAATGTAGGCATCAGTTTTCTTCCTGATCCAATCAAATGATTTGTCAATCTGCTTGTGGAGTTCAACAACATGGTAGAATTATTTGTTGCGAAAATTAGTTCCAATCTTTAAAACAATGAAAATATCTTTTAAAAATATTAAGTTTAAAGAAGCAAAACATGCATTTGACATTTTTTTTTGTCATTCAATAAGTTTAGTAGTTTTCATCAAAGGCTTACCGCAAAAATATAATTAAACAAATTTTTAAATGAAGAATATTTTAAACGTAACATTCTGATGAAAAAGTAAATAAAACTGCTCTTGTGTAATTTATTAGATTCTTACAAAACTTGACAACTGCTTTACCCCTTTTGTACAATTGTGTTATCAACCAATAATGATAATTTTTGGATTGGTAGCTGAAAAACAAAAAAAGATTCTGAGATATATATCTTGAGCATTCTTTTTTTCAAACACGTATTGACAAATGAAACTTTTTAAAACACCAAATACAATAAATGAACAGCAAATGACACCTAGTTGTGAAGGGCAAAAAATTGTTTTAAAACAGGTCGATCTGAATAAAAAAAATAAATCACTTGAAATGACAAAGAAGCAAGGTGTATAATAAATCCCATTACTCACTCATTGTTGAGGAATATACTGAACTGGTAACACCAATCAGATTTGATGTTGTCTGGGGACTTTGTTCACTGGAGTCCCGTGTAATTGTTGGAGTACTTGTCACAGGTTCCGTTATTGCTACAGGTGTAGAAGAACATGGATATAATTTGTATCTTTGTTAGGAAGCATTTAAATCAGTAAGTAAAAAATAACTTTTTTGAATGCAAACAGCACAAAAGAGCATTAAAACATTAAAATAAAACACTCAGTTACTGTACTATGATTACTAAGGAATACCACCAATAACTTGACAATAGGTACAATAGGTTCCTTAGCAAGACTAGATATAATTCTGTCTGCAGCATTCAATATTACATCTCTAATATATATTTTAAAAATCTTTTGAAATATACCTACGATTACAAAAATTACAAAACAGTGCACAATTTTCCTCGGCGTAAGTTTGGTCTGTAAAACAAACTATAAGACCAAGATCAGCACAGTCGTTTCTGACGTTTCGGCAGGGATTAGTCGTTGATAGAAGGGAGGTTTTTGTGTCCAGTGGTGACGATGGTGGTATCGAGGTTGTTGATGGTGGTACGTCTGTGGTGTACTGAGTTGAGGCTGAGGTTGATTGCGACAAGGTAGAGGTGGTTTGTTTTGTGGCTGTCGTGGATATTGTTTTATTTGAGATTGTGAAATTCGTAAAATCTGTTCTAGAAGATTGTAGTGAGATTGTCGTTGAAGTAGACGTGTCAGATGTTGGTGGTATTGTGTTGCTCATAGTTGAGTTGGTTGAAGCTAAAAGGAAGAAAAAAGGATTCATTGCGAAAAATACAATGATTTCCTCCGTGAAAAAGGACACGTTTCGCCGCATTGATTTCTTTAACCTCTAAATAGCATTTTGGAATAAAATGTACATGTACGTACAGTTGCAAAACCGACAGAACTTTGGACATTGAATTGCTGCCCAGGATGCGTATTTGGCACAGATATCTGTTCCATATGTACTGCATCTGGCAATTTTGTCCTCACAGACATCATAAACTCCTGAAAAATTACCTTGCATTTAAAAAGCAAAATTTCCCCCAAAATCAAAGTCAAATGTTTATTAATAAGACTAGTGTAAATAGTTATGGATTTGTAACGTTTAAACGATCCGCAGATGAATTCATTCAGTAGTAACAGATATGGAAATTCCCTGAGAAATATACATTGCTGTCGAATTATCAAGAAATCAACCCACCTAACTTTCAAGGATGTTATCACAGAGAAAACAAGTAGAAATGGAACTGTAAAGATTTCAATCGCTGCCATTCGTCTTGCATCACGTTTCCGCATCCTGAATGTCAAACTTCTGTGAACAGTTCGACAATATTATATGTTAAATGTCTGAGTACTTACTCTGTGTAGTTGAAGGTGCTATCGTGGTCTTGATTGATGTTTGTATTGTTGGTGTCGTAATTTTGTCTTCAAATGAAAAAGAATATTTGAAAGAAAACTTTTCCTTATAAAGACAAAAGATGAAACTCTTTCTTAGGTTTGATTTAAAAAAATCCTCCGAAGAGTTCGCATGGTTAAAAATATGAAATCTTTCGTAAAGAAATAATTAGACTAATCGGGTACAAACCATGACAAAATATACAGAATCTAGCACAGTTTTCTATTGCCCAAAGTCTGTAATTAGTGCAGACTGTGTCTCCATAGGCAGCACAGTTTGAAATCTTGTCGACGCATGGTCCTGATATCAGGGAAAAAACACATTTTAAAAAGTTCTTGTTCTCTGTGGTTTAAAATATAACATATATATATATATATATATATATATATATATATATATATATATATATATATATATATATATATATATATATATTCATGATTTCATCTTTCTAATTCTGAATGAATGTTAATAACATTTTGTACTAAAACACTCATTTAGACATATTTCAAGACAATTTTATTCAGCTAATCAAAACATTATCATTTGAAATATGACCTTGGCATATCATTTGAATGTTATTAAAATTAACTTTTAAAAATTCATTTTTTTTTGTCTTTCATGAGCGCCCATATTCTTGCAAAGTCAGATAAGATGTGTCCATATTCTTTATTTCAGTAAAATCTCCTTTGATCTATCTTATTTCTACGTGATAACTAGATATCATGATTCACCTTCTGAGATGTGTTGTGGGACAGGTCCTAAAGTTAAAAATGAAGATGAGGAAATTATAAAATGCTTTAATATCAATAAAAATTATTTGAACACATATCAATCATTACAACATTTTGTCTTACCCTTTAATGTTGATGTTTTTATCGTCGACGTTGTCGGTTTATTTGTATTTAAAGGTAGAGTGGTTGTTGTCATTGGTAAAAATGAAATTGATTTAGTTGTTTGAATGGTTGTCATTTGTTTTGTTGGTGGAACTGGTGTGTGAACTCAAAATAAAAAGAAAAAATATCTACAAACATAATGAATAAGTTTATTTAATTTCATATGTTTAAAATCATTTATTCATTAATAGATATTGCTACAACACCCACACTGACAAAATCCGCAATAGTCAGGACAGTTCATTTGCATAAACGCTACGTAAGAAGGATCCAAGCATGTGCTCTTTGAAAACTTATAACAACTCGAAATCTTGTCGATGCACAATGTTCCATTAATAACTGAAATGTAAGAAAACCAAAAAATAAAACAGCAGAAATCTACACAATAAATTGGCAACCACACGTTTTTTTCTTGACACGTAAAATAATTGAGTAGAAAATATTGCAAGAGGAAAAATCAAATGGCGGATACAAGAGTATTTGTTTAAAGGTAAAATGACAGGTATTCTACTTAGTATATATGTGTAAGAGGAAGATCATCGCTTCTCATCTGAAATTAGCATTGAGAGTAAAATTATGATATAAATCCAGTTCAGGCATATATTTAACTTTGAAACTGCTAATACATCAGATTCTTAGTATATCTTTAAAAATGATTTGATTCATGATTTCAATTTTCTTAATTCTTGTTCTGAAAAACACGTAAAATAAGTTACCATCACAATACGTTGCCTGCACTAGGTGCTGTATTGATGGGAGGTCAGAAAAACTGTCAACAGTAAACACGTGCTCATGATCCGTTGCAATGTCAGTCAATTCACTCGTAGATACATGTCCGATTCCAATGGCAAACACCTTAGCCCCGGTGCCTTTGAGATGCTGTGCTGCCTGGTGTGTCAGATAAATATTATTGGATTGTCCGTCTGTCAGAATATAGACAATGTTTGGAGCTTGAGGGCGGTCGCCATTTTCTGACGTGAATGTGTAATGCTCAGCCATATCCAAAGCAAAATGGGTGTTTGTTCCACCGGCTGTATATGGTATCTGTCAGAAAATAAAACGTAAATAAGAGTTTCACGGATATTGAACCGCTGGTATCAGCACCATATGGCATAATTTACCAAGGAGGAATACAGATTCCCTATCGACCAGGTATCTTACTGTAAACTTCTTGTATTGACCAGGTAAGCGAGAGGTATAAAAGCAATTACCTTACTCAGTTGCAAACTATATTGTTAAAAGTCATATGAAATCAACTCATTTGTCAGTAGCCTGCATCAGTTTAGAATTTAATTGATCGTACTTGCAAAATAATGTTGTGTATCAAAGAGGAAGGTAGACATGATAGATAACTTTTCAATCATCAACTTTCCTTACCGATGTAGCAATGAACTATTTCCATCTGCATATTGGTCTTGAATTTCTCAGTTTATTTTGATACACAAGAGCATGCCCTATGCTTGAAAAAATTCAAAATGAGGAAAGTTATTGACAAACAAGCTAATGAAACAAGAACATCAACGATCTCGTTTAAAACCATCATTTTACAAATTCCATGGTCGATAAAATCATCTTGCAATTGACAGCAAATAATAAAAACTATCATTCAGTCAAATTGTGATGAACGTTTTCCATACTAATTTTAAGGCCATTATTTACACAATGAATTGTCGACGGATTCTCCTTTTCCCGATCATGATAAAGGGCACACGGTGGGTTTAACCGATCGGCAGAGGATGTTCACTCCTCCATGGCACCTGATCCCACCCCTGATGTATTGTAGAGGTAGGTATTTAATCTGGTCTTCTTTTTTAATTATTTGAGCTTATATACTGTTAGATATTTCTATTCATTTCAGCAAAAAACATAATTGTGTTTTATTTTTAGCAATTTTTTTTCGGATGTAACATTTTTCGATCTATAGCAAAAATTACACCTTTGCTTCAAATACAGATGGGCTACAAAAAGAAGAGCTCAAAATGGAAAGAAAATATACTAGCATCTATTACTTACCCCCGCAATGGCATTTAGAAGGCTGTATTGGTCGTGATAGGAGTTGAGTCGAATGAAGCTCCTAGCGATTGTGGAGAATGTTCCCACAGAAACCTGAGCGTCATATGGTCCGATATTCAAAAATGTGACAAACTTGGACACAAAATTCTTCTGAAGTTCGAAGTTATAAGATCCCTCACTTCCGGAGGAATCCAGTAGAAACAGAATGTCTGCTGGCGCTGCTTGACATGCTGAAAATCTTTTTGATTTTAGGGTCGACAATTTGATTCGTTGAGGGTTAAAATGACATTTTTTTCAGAGTTGTTAATAATTTTTTCATAAAATTATATTATGTGTATATTATTTTCATAAAATAACATATATACGTTCAATTTCAAGATGATGAGGCCATGTTTAAAATGGCGTTTGTGTGCATTCTCCAGATTCGGAGTAAAAAATGGTCGGTAGGCAGAATGCTGGGGTTTTTTTTCTAGAAAATTTCAGCATATATCTGACTGGCCGGATGAGAAAATTCAAGGGTAAAAAATTTTTACTAGAGGTTAAACAAATATTAACTTTTTGTGTTGCTGGAGATTCTTCCTAAAATTGACCTGTGTCATTAAGACATCAAGATATAAATCAGATGAAAGATGAAATTCTACTCGACAGTGACTACTATCAATGATGATGGTACAAACCCTGTGATCGGCGAGGCAATGTATGCGTGTAACACTGCTGGATAATACCCAGAATGGTTATTATTAGAAATATTATTCCACTTATTCCGGTCATAGTCTCCTTTGTTTATCACCAATTTAAAGGTCAGTTTATGATAAGAATATACGTTAATATAAGGTCATGATAACTGTAAACCTTTCTAAAAATTTCATTCATGTACATTTTAAGACGACTTTGCACAACTGTAAGTGTATGTAACATGTAGAAATGATTATAAATCTGTTGCGGTTGCGGGTTTTCAAAAAAAAAAATATTAAACGTTTGGAACTACATTTATCTAAGGTATTGGATCCAAACCATATTATATAATTTGATGAAGTATCGATTCAGTGACAATTTTCCATTCTTTTTTATTTTCATATTAGCTATCAACAGGTATTTGACAAAGACATTGGCATTGAAAGTGACTCATGAAAACTAAAGAAAAAACATAATAAAAATGGAAAGTGTTGTTCTTTGATAAACAATTGATTTCAAACTTAATTCTTTTTTAGTTTAATATATAAAGAATAAATTCAATTTTCTTTTCAGGAAATATTATATCTTTTTTTTTTTAACGAAGATAGAAAAGTGTTCAAGAGGAAGTCAAACGAAAAATCACTTTTAGGTCAAGATTTTAATCAATATCATAGGCAAACATTGACTTACCCTAAACCAACTTTTATTCGCGTGCGAGAAATTTTCACGAGGTCCGTGAGAGCCTCATCATCGCGAATATTTCTCGTCGCAAACCGGTCCTTAACGTCACTCTTTCTATCAACAACAGATTCAATAAAGGCTTGATCGCGAAAACTAATCGTCGCGAAGTAGTTTATCCCCCAGTAAACCGCAAAATAAAGCCGTCGCGAATGAAAGTTGGTTTACAGTAATTGGAGGGGAAAATCATTTTTATGCCATGAAATATATGGAGATAACGAATAATATTCAAGCTCAAAAGTCCATTAAACAATACAAAATTGAAGCAGAGCAAACATCCAAAACATCAGAGGTGGGATCAGGTACCATGTAGGAGTGAACATCCACTTCTGACCGGTCCCCCCCGCTGTGTGCTCCTTGTCATGAACCAATCATTTCAAATTAAAGTATAGAAAAAGAAATTTCGGTAGTGCGCTTGTTCCATGATTGGAAGGTGTTCGGTTCAAACCCTGGCCTTCAAAATTTCAAACCCTTCACCGGTGTATGATCTATGATAATAGTGTATCTTCGTTTGTATTTGTAAATATTCGCCACTTAAAAGGCATAGTATATTGTACATGATAAGTATTTTTAATTTCTTTCTTTCAACTTTCATTACTGGAAAACTCCTCTCCAGAATCAATTTTGTTTCATATGAAACACACATTGGGCTATTATGATAATAAATACTGTACATATTAGTACTTTAAAGTGCAATGAAAAGTTTTGAACATGTATTTGCAAGTTCAAGTTCATTTATTTCAATAATAGCTACATGAGGTATAGTATATAAATACGATGAAAAAAAATAAATATATGATACATTTACAAGAGCATAAATGAAAGTCTTATACATATGTACAAGGTAAAACAATAAACATACAACGAGAAAAGAAAAGAATGGGATGGTCACATTTTAATTATGGAGGACAGACAGAGCAGAAATAATGTCAAACTTCTTAAATCAATTACAATTTTATAAATGTTGTTGAACATGTTAAAAAAAATTAATTTAAAAAGAATTAAGTCCGCTTCCAAAATATTTTATTTTTAAAAGACAATGTAATACACAGGTAAATGCATTTTACTGTTCTTCTTTTTCCCTCCGAGACTTCATCTTTGTTTCAGCAAAATGTTTCAAGAATGTCATGGTAGATCTATAGGATTCCTAAAAAAAATTTTACATACGAGTCTGGTGCTTTTAGCTTATCATGTCTCGATTTTAATGATTCAGAAAGGATTAGGACGCCTTTACCTTGTTAAGAAAGTCCACATCTTCCTTTTCGTAGTCAAAGACCGTTGTCCCTACATAATGAGTATTGATGCCAACTGTTCTAGACACATCTGCTGACTGACGGAATACAAAATCGTTAGCCAAGATAGTAAATATTAAAAATATCATAAAGGTTTTGACAACAGTAATTTTTTGTAAAATCAATTTTAAATAAGCCCAAACTGTGTAAATGATTGAGAGTTGCAGTCTTACCATATAGATATTTCTTTGCAGAATTCTGTAAGCACTCAAAAAATACTTACACTGATTCCCACTTGCGTGACGTTACAAGATAGTCCTGTATAAATTGCCTGAACAAGAGTCAGCAATGTCGTCACTTCCTCTCTTTTAAACCCGTGGCTGCAATTTACTATTGAAAATCCATTTTCCTCAATGAACATGACGACTTCACGAAAATTCAACTAAAATGCATTAAAAGTTGAGGATGATATGTGTGGACATCGCCTTGAAAAATAATGATTTTGCCAAAAATGGACCAAAGGCATACCTTGCCATTTCCATCTTTATCCAAGCGATTAAGAACATCCTCCACAGTGACACCTTTTCCAAAAAGGTGTTCTTTTTCACTTTCAGTGAAACTTTTCTATGAAACACAAACATGTAGCTTCAGTAATAATCTCATAAAGTGTACCTTATTTTAATCCTTTTGTAAGTAAAGAATGAGTGACATGAAAAGAAATATTCACTTTATTATATTTCTAACAAAATCTGTAAAGACACTCCAGCAAAAATTTACTATAGTTAATCATAGTTACCATAGTTCATAGTGTGACCAGTACTAGTCGGCAGGGAATGTTCACTGCTACATGGCACTTGATCCCACCTCCGATGTTTTGGAGGTGCGTGTTTGTATGTTCTGCTCCTGTTTTGTATTGTTTAATGGACTTTGGAGTTTGAATACTGTTCGTGATCTCCATATATTTCATACTTAAATACTTCTAGTTCTCCTAAAACCAGCTCATTCATTTATTAAATCTAATATCTACAATATTGATACAGAAATTGAGAGGTATTTAGTCTCTAGATCTAAAAAAAAGTGGAGGATTATTTTCTTTAACTATCAGACATTTGCAAGTGAGAAATTGAGAAACTCGTATATCTTACACAATGTTTTTCAGTCCAACTCATAAAAAAATGTTATGATAAACTACTGTTACAGATTTTTTTAACTGTAACAAAGTTTTCATACATTAGTATCTCTGTGTTTTTTATATACAGTAACCGGGTAATATTTTGGGAGATTAGAAAGAGATTATGGAGAGGCTTTAAATTGCTTACGTCATTTAAGATAGCTGCCAGCTCATCCTTACTTATAGTCTCATCGCTGTTCTCGTCAAATTTCGATGAAAGCTTAAGAAATAGTAGTATATAGTTATTTACCATTATATTCTCTGTAAAGATTACGAATTATTTCTTTTATATTTTAAAATTTCTTTCCACAAAGCCAAAAATTAAATAAATGAAAGATAACGCCTTAAAAAATCATGCAGATTGATGGATTTAAAAAATTAAGAAAATATACTTTCACCTCTAAAAATTTATTAATGGCGTCTTTTACAAGCACGTGTTCTTTTCTCAGCTTCATTTCTTTTTTCATTCTTTGTGCAGCTTGTCTGTTAACAAAAAATTCAGACAATTGAGTCCACATTTTGAAAGTAAAGACTATTGAAATTTTACATTAGTAAACTCTGAGATAAAAATGATATATACTAGCTGCAATAATGTAGCCCTCTCCGATTTTTTTTTTATCTGATGTTTTCTGGAGAGGGCTACAATTCCATCGCATCTCCGTAATGGTGCAAATATTTTTTTTTAATATGAGCGACTGCAGGCAAAATAAATTATTTTTACATTCAACTTACTTCTAATAAGACGAAATTTTTATTCACTGTCAACAACATATCCCGTTAAATGCGAAAAACTTGTAAAATAACTCTGCAAGTTTCCTGGTAGTTTACTTCAGCAGCCATGACAGTTCACGCGTGACGTAATGAGACTTTCGCTTGAAATTTAGAACAACTGAATAAAGCAATTATCGGTGTTTATAAATGATTGTGCTGAATTTCATCACAAAAACATAGGTATATAAAACCATTTTAAGTGTTATTTTTATGCAAGCAGCGATATTTATGCTTAAAATAAGGGAATTCCAAAAAGATCCGCTCCTATAGAACCTAAATTCTCATTGGCTGTCCCAAAATACAATCTATCAAGGTCAGTAAACATGGCGGATAAATTCGAGTTGTGATGTTGACATACACGAAAAATAAGCGATATAGGGATCGTTCTGTATATTTTTGCATTGATTTACGTCTTGGATGACTACTTATTTGGAGTCAAGGTAAGAAATGTTAATTAAATAGCCATTTACTGATAATTTGAGCCGAAATCCGTGCGGGAGCGAATCACACCCGCAGCTGCACCATCAGGAAGATCCTAAGGAGTTGTAGCCCTCTCCCAAAAAAAAAAAAAATAAAATAAAAAAATAAAAGGGAGAGGGCTACATTATTGCAGCTAGATATATACCTGCCCATTTTTGTATCGGGGTACACTACTCGTCTGTTTTCTCTACTCTCGTACACGTCTCTGAAGCTCTGCTGTTCATTATCACTATACTGAAAGTCGTAATTAAAATCTTATTTTAATTTTTAAAAAATACTGAAAGTGGATTATAAAATCTTTATAGAATAAGAAATACTTTCATGCTCTATTTTTCGTTTTTTTTCTTGAGTCATTGGATCTTGTACATGTATATCATGAATTTTATACATGTATATATCTTATTTTTTTGATGTATATTTTAGCTCATTTGAGCTAAAACCTCAAGTGAGCTTTCCTGATGACCCGTTGTCTGTAAACTTTTCACATTTTCAATTTCTTCTAAAGAACCACTTTGCTAATTTTTATCAAACTAAATACAAAGCATCCTTGGGTAAAGAGAAGTTTAAGTTGTAGAAATGCTTATCGGCCCAAGTCTCGTTCCAAGATGTGATAATCAAGAAAAGACAAAAATAGGTGGGGTCATTAAAATTTTTTTTTCTCAAGAACCACTGGGCCTGAAAAGCTGAAACTTACGTGAAAGCATCCTGGGGTTGAGTAAATTCTAAATAATTTAAATTATGACCCCTGGGGATAGGGCGGGGCCAAAATAGGGAATTCAACTTTTACATTGAAATATATAGAAAAAACTTTAAATATCTTCTCCTCAAGAAAAACCGGGTCAAAGAAGCTGAAACTTGTGTGCAAGCATCCTAGGGTTAACCTTGTATACTAGTAGATTCTAAATTGTTCAAATTATGACACCAGGGGTAGAGCGGGGCCACAATAGCGGATCCAAGTTTTACATTGAAATATATACTAATAAAAAAAAAAACTTGAAAAATCTTCTCAAGAACCACTGGACCAGAAAAGATGAACTTATATGGAAACATTCTGATGTCGTGTAGATTCTGGATTGTTCAAATTATGACCCCAGGGGTGGAGCAGGGTCACAATAGGGAATCCAAGTTTTACATTGAAATAAATAGAAAAAATAAATCTTTAAAGATCTTCCTAAGAACCTCTGTGACAGAAAAGCTGTGTGATATAAAATCTCACCAATACAAAACCCAAAGTTTTTGAGGCTGTCAATTCATCCCGAGCAAACCTCTGTCTTTTATCCATAATATAATGAACTTTCTCCATAGGTTGTAACCTTTTGAAAAATGTATCTTCTTTCTTCATTGATAACCACCACCCTTGTATAGAATATATAATATATCATAAATTAAAGATCAAAACAAAAATTCTCTCTCTCTCTCTGTTTCATGTTAGAAATGCCGTAATATCTTTTTAATTACACACCAACATTATTATTGTACAAATATTAAAGTTAACTATAAATTAATAATATTTTGAAAAATACATTCTAGCAATTTATTTGCAAGGAGATGTTACTCATTTTTTAGTTTCATTTCAAATGAGCTGAAATCTCAATATCATATGCTTTAATTTGAAGTTATTTGTAAAATGAAATTCACTCATACCATCAAAACACGAAATGGGATAGTTAACCAGAACTCCTCCGTCTATATAGAGATTTTTTTGGCCGGATATTACATATTGAACGGGTTGCATCAATCCTACAATAGATCCACATACAAAGATTATATCAGCCATATTTAATAATATAATTAGTTAAAGCTAAATTTTGTGACTACAAATTGTTCGCCTATGAAAGTTAAAATTCTGAACCCTAGGTCTTTATGGAAACGAAGTGTTTCTGACCTGGCAAGCTGGCTGACATGCGCATAGCCATTCTGAGAGGAACATTGGGAGTTGTTTTAAGGTGGAAGTACTCTTCCTCCATATTGTTTACATTCATTACCACGATACAAAGCTCCTTCCCAGTTTTTGTGTACAACTGTAGAAAATTCTTTATAAAATGAGTAAATCAAAAACTATACTTTACCACTAGTTTAACAAAATACATTAATCAAAGCAAAATAATGTACAAGTGGAAATCTAAGCTGATTTTTTTCTCTTCAAAGGAAAATTATCTTATAAATAATTTGCCACTTTTAAATTGAATTTGAATTACAAAACATGATCTGGATTCCAAAAGATCGTAAAAATAATCCCCAAAAAAGCTCTGCATATGGTTCTAGGCCAAATATCAATTCATGTCTTACAAAGAGTAAATGATATTAATTTTAAAAGAACAAAAGTAAGATGCATGCACTATCAGATCACATCAGGTGTTTCCATTAATATATTGAGAACTGACATCTTTAAAGGTAGCATCTTTATTCCCAAGCTTTTCCGCAACAAGATCTCCAAAAAATTCATATAATGTGTTCATTGGCTGCCATCCCAGATGGAACAACATATTTGGTATAAGACTTAATCGTCCTAATCTTGCATCTAAAAATAAAAAAGATATAGTTATAGTTATTCATGTTATTACTAAGGTTAGTCTAATGTAAACAAATTTAATATCTTATTTTAGTGAAAGGTTGTGACAATGATAGAAATGCAAGTATTTCTAATCTTTAAAAAAATCATCAGGTAATGTTGTTTTAGCATATTTCTTAATATAATAAAGAGCTCGAATTTCAGTTTACAAATGTACATGTTTACCTTATCCAATATAATCATACGAAACAAGCTATTTTATTAACAGAATAATAATTTCATATTGATTGTTAGACCATTATGTACACTGAGTTGTCCCTAAATTTTTTCCATTATTTCCTGATCATGACAAGGAACACAGGGCGGGTGTGGCAGTTCGGCAGGGGATGCTTAGTCCTCCATTGCACCTGATCCCATCTCTAATGTGAAGGTCCGTGTTTGCTCCGCTCCTTTTTTGTAATATTTAATGGACTTCTGAGCTCGAATACTGTTCGTTATCTCCACTTATTTCATTGTTCAAGATTAAATTATACGATATTTAGATAAAAAGGAGGTCTGGTCCGTATTTCTGAGTAGTCTTTTTTTAAATATGCCTCATCTATTTCACTTCTCAAGAATATATCCTAAGGTATTATGAAGGGTTAGATACATGTACCCGGTATATAAAGAAACCATTTTTGTGCTTTAAAAAAATTATGAGCTTTGGTATTAATTATTGAACAAATCTCATATTTCTTGTGATGATACATACCATAGAACGTTCTGAAATCTTTCTCCAAAACTTCTTTTATTTTCGTGGAATTGTATCCAAGGGCTACCATGCAAGCAGTCATTGAACCAACACTTGTTCCAGCAAAGCGTTTAATTTGCTTTATCAGCCCTAGTTCTTCCAAGGCCTGAAATCAAAGCAATTGCTCATTTTGAATCATCCTCTGGCAAAATCCTACCTGTTTAAATGATTGTAATTTTATTGCTCGATACTAGAATTATTCTTTCCTTCATGGAATAGCTGCAAATGAAAACGATATAAATGAACGAGTCTTATTTTCATTTCAAACATTTTCAAATACCCTTTCTGCTTTCGTTTTTTTTTTGTGTGTGAGTGTGTTAATTAATATTGATGTATTGTATTGCAAAGGCGTTGGTTTGTTGACTTTGATATCAACGTAATACTTTTTATATGTCATAAATGTATATTTAAAACATGTTAGTCAGATGATATAAGACGTGTTTTATACAAATTGTTAGACCGTTATTTACACACTAAAATATCATCGGATTTTACTGTCATTCCCAGATCATGACAAGGAGCGGGTGTGACTGGTCGACAGGGGGTGCTCACTCCTCCATGGCACCTCATCTCATCTCTGATGTTTCGGAGGTTCGTGTTTATTCTGTTCCTGATTGCTATTGTTTAATAGATTTTTTAGCTCGTTATCTCCTGTAACGTTTTTACAATGTACAAATGATTATCAATTGGGTTCGCTTAGGTTTCCTTCCTAAGAATCACGTTTATAATATAAAATCAAAACAAACTTCAATAGCTTCAATGGCACTAAAAAAAGTAACTGACTGAAATTCACTATATATATACGTTTTCCTTGGTTCTATCTGAATAATGATTGTCAAACTAAACAATAACGAACTATAACAAAAAGAATCACTATTAACTTATCAAATCAATGATCAAACCTTTTACAATATCCCTGTAGCTGCAGACTAAGTGGTTTGACTAACAGTCCTGTTGTTTCCCGACACAGTCTGTAACTACCTAAAACACACCCTAAAAATCATAAAGTCACAGATACACCTTAAGAAACACAAACACAATCTAAGTTACCAAGACACCATAGCTATCAACAGGACACTATTACTTTTGGTTAGACGCAAGTTAAAGTCACCGAGACACCATAGCTAGTCAAAAAGACACTAGGGAACTAGGTCCCTTTGCTGAGTGGTCTGATTAACAATTCTGTTGTTTCCCGACACAGCCGAAGTACCTCCCTAAGTCACCTAACCCCTACAAAGAGTTACACCAAGAGTAACCGAAGCTGGATTGATCCCTGAATTTATACTATTTTGCCTCTGTTCGTTAAAGTGCTAATTGGTTAATAATTCTTAACATTTGGTTGGCTAAAATGTCAACTCTGATTGGCTGCACATAAAATGACTTCATTGGGTGATTCAAAACCTATTTCAGTCCACTTTACTTATTCTGATTTATTACACTCCATATACATGTGTTTCATTGTTCCGATACAGCGAATTTCAATTATTATTTTTCAAAAATCTTTTGCTCTGGAAATTGTTACTCTATTGAAAAGCTTGTTCATAATTTTTATCTATGTAAAACAAATCATTTTATGATATATATTAATGCACTAAATGTTTATACCTGGATAGCCCCTGGATAAGCCACGCCTTTAGCTCCGCCTCCCTCAAACACAAGATTTTCAAAAGGAAACGGGTCCTCAAAATCTCTAAGGTCCAAAGATATTGGAAAATCCTCTTCTGATGTTTCTAATTAGTAACAAAGTCGTTTTTGGGAGAAAACGTCATAAGTAACAATCTGATTAAAATACAGATCTCTAATAGTGCAAATGCGCTTTGCGCTATGTAGAGATCTTTATTTTAATCAGATTGCATGGGTAACAACATATAAACTGAGAATAAAAAGCTTACCTGGTTCGTCAGAATCATTTTCATCTTCTCTGTTTAGAAGACCTACAATATAGTTGTGTGTTCTGGCATCTTTTTCGGTTGTCTCTTTCGAATCTGTTGTGGGTTTGGAAGAAAAACTCCCTCCCATCAGTATTCCTTATAAAAATTATATATGTGATAGAAACGTGTATATACATGTATGTAAATCTGTAAATAAGCCGAAACTGATTCATCCTGAGATATTTGCTTCGAATTATGAAACCAAGCATCCAAGTGACATAATGAAGTAGTTACAGTAAACTTTGCTTTGCGACATTTGATATTCAAAAAATGTTGACTGTGTAGAATTTGTGGGCGCAGAATTCACTGTTTTTCCGAAGCATCTAATAGCATTTATATATTGATTAATTGTATGCTGTTTAACGTCCCTCTCGAGAATTTTTCACTCATATGGAGACACCACCACTTGCCTGTGGAGAGCTACAAATTTTGTCCCATATTCGGCACTGAGGGATCTTTTTCGTGCCAGCACCTACTGCGACACGGGACCTCGATTTATAAGGTCTCATCCGAAGAACCGGTTTCCACGTCCCACAGTGTGATTCGAACCCGCAACGTAAGGATCGACGCCTTACTTCGCGACTCTAGAGCAGACGCTCTAACCACTGCGCCACGCGGGCGAGAAAGAACGCATTCAGGTTATGGTAATATTTGATTGTTTCTTCTGTTTCACAATGACTTTCTTGAAATGAAAATTTTGAAAGATTGTAAGAAGATACTACAGATTTCAACACAAAATTTTCATATTGCTAGAAAAAGTCGTGTTCAATAAAACTTTAATGGTAAACGTGATGAATTTAATTTTTAGGGCCTGTAATATTTTGTCAAAATAGCAAAATTATCATTTTCCAACAACATGCAAAAAATTATTAGTTTTGGTTGAATAGTATTTGAAATATTCAAAAAGTTCGCGTTTTTCTATGACAACCCCCGTAATTTTTTGTTAAATCAAAAAGGTAGGTTATCTAGTGAAGAAACACAAAGAAAAAAGAGAGAATTATTTTTGAGTTGTTCATACCTTATTTCCTTTTTGCTGGGATTCAAGATGGATTCATATGAAGGAACGTTATAATGTTAAAAAAAATTAATGTTGAGAAGTTTATAACCCATTACCGGAAAAAGGTGTATATCCTGACAAATTTCATCAAATTTCATCAACAAAATTCTTATGGCCATTCACACGTCTAACATATAGAACACGTGCGTCATTTCCTGTTTCATTGTCATACTGTGACTTAAAGGAAGGAAAGTAAAAAAGGAAGACAGATATCTTACCTCTAAGTTTATATCATGTAAAAAGGTGTATATTTTCCTTAAACGTTAATACTTGATTATATGCAAGTCTGTACTTAATTATTTTTTTTTGAAATAAAAAAACCTCTTCTACCCTTACAACTTAAGAAAATGTGATTTAAAAAAACAAACAGATATTTTAAAATTTTACATGCACAAACTATCGCTTAAAATTGTTCATTTTGAACGTACATTATACGTATACATGTAATTCATAATCACTAGAGTTTTTTTTATCATAGCCTAACAACCAAATAACTCCGTTTTTAAGTGTTTGTTCATGAGACTTCAAAAAATTCATCCGTTAATTTTTTTAATAAGAAAACCATCAGGTAAGAAATAAATTTTTTAAAAAAAAGGAACTGAAATCAACTTCATTTTAGTTTACCCTCTTATTTAACGAACTCTACTGTTGAAAAACTTTCCCCTCAGCGTACACAAAAGGAAATGACTGTAGAAGAAAAAGATAAGCTTTCTTATATAGTATAATCTAATCTTCCTTCCTTTAAATGTACATTTTATCATTTATCACTGATTTTACTATAGTGCACGTTTAGTGTCTTGTTTTCAGTGCTTTTACTCTCTATATGTGAGTAAATAACATTTAGTTGTACATGTATACATGAGTCTGACCTTTGTTTTATGGAGAGGACTTGTATAGGCAATGCCTGCTGTCCAATCCTGTTATGTTCAATCATAATAAAATATTGTTTAAATTAAAAAGAGGGTAAATAATGAATAATAGTTAAAAGGTTCAGAATTTTGCATTAATTTTGTCCAGTAAAATCAAATTTAAAAAATATATATAATTACAGTTGGTTTTTGGTAACCTTTTTCTTTAAAAATAAAAATATTGAAAATCCAGCTGTCAATAATACCAAAAAGCCTGGACATTAATTTATCGTGAGGAGTGGTCGTGCATAAAGTTGAAAAGTCACGTACGTTTTAAGCTGTTGATTTTTGAGAGATGTCAAATGATCCAAAAGTTCCTTAGAATCTAAGTATCCCATCTGATTTACACCAATTCTCGAATATATTGTTGCACAGTATTCTTAAAGTATCTCCTTCGCTACTGTTTATATCTAACCGAGGAGTAAAGAAAGAGCTAGGCTCGGTTAAACATTTACTGGAACCCGCTATGTATCTTAAATCGTTTGTAAGGATTATTATGAAGTTTCGGAATCCAGTATATATATATATATATATATATATATATATATATATATAAAGCACAAATTACAACAACTCTTAAACTAATATAACTGCCCTAAGTGAAGGAATATTAATATAGAAAGCACAGAGAAATTCACTTTTACAAGGATACTCACTTCCGCCCCAGCCCGGGGTTGAACTCTCGACCTACGGAATCTGTCTCCTAGCAGTATAGGAACAGCGCGTTAGACCGCTCGGCTATCTAGGCAAGTTAAAAAACTTGCTTTCGATGCCGATGGAATTCTCACAACGCTGCCCTACACTACACGGTCATTGAGAATGGAAGTGAGATACAGTTATTTGGACATTATTGTATTGGTATTGGTAACAATCCTCTAAAAACTAATGTCCAAATAACTGTATCTCACTTCCATTCTCAATGACCGTGTAGTGTAGGGCAGCGTTGTGAGAAT
>NW_026931251.1:0-46604 GCF_032062105.1 Saccostrea cuccullata | reverse complement strand
TTTAACATGTGTTATTTCATATAAAATATAAAATACATGTAACGCTCTTTTCATTCATGCTTACACACAGCCCCGTGGGGATCCGGGTGAGAATAGATCCTCAGTACCCACTTGCTAGTCGTAAAAGGCGACTAAATGGGGCGGTCCTTCGGATGAGACCGTATAATCCGAGGCCCCGTGTCACAGCAGGTGTGGCAATAGATCCCTCCCTGCTCAAAGGCCGTAAGTGCCTGGAGCATAGGCCTAACTTTTGCAGCCCTTCACCAGCAATGGTGACGTCTCCATATCAGTGAAATATTCTGGAGAGGGATGTTTAACAGTATACAATCAATCAATCAATCATGCTTACATACATCAATGATGACGTCATAATTTACACTCATGACGTTTACTGCATCTGAGCAAAAATGATTTTGAAGTTTGTCAAAATAATTTTAAAAAGTGTTGAGAACTTATTTGTGTCGAGTTTCCAATATGTTGCTAGCACTAGATGTTGAACGTATAATACCTTATTTCGAATCTTTTTTTTTACATAAAAAAAATTCCTAATCCGAAGTTGATATCTAAAATATGTGCAACTCTGTGCATAATAGGATACATAAAAAGTAAATAGTTGTTTTTTTTCACACTTCAAATTTCAAATGAAGAAATATATTGCATTTATGAATATTAAGCGTTCTCCGTTTTATTTACAGTAGTTAGCTAGCATTATTTAAAAAAAAAAACACTCTAAACTCTAAAACCTTCTCTCTGTCTCTTTGTTTCTCTCTCACTCTGTCATCTCTTACCCCCTAGCTTTGAAATTTGATTTCCCTTCTTTATAAGCATTTTACAATGTCTTACAACTTTTTCTTTGGACTTTATATTTTACAAGATCAGCTTACATATCTGACGATGTCCTTTTATGAAGTGTAAGAACTATTTCATGAAAACTACAATATTAAACATTTTTAAAAGAGCTTATTTTATTTTAAGTTTGTGCAGAATGGGGAGTGGGAGGGCATACCTTAAATAAATAATACGAAGCTGATTCTTTTTCCCGAACTAAAAAAAAAGAAAAATCTTTTGGTAATCTAAAAACTCTGAAATTGAATAACTCCGGATGATCTATCCGCACACGTAAACATATATAGAAATAGTACGTCTCAGCTGCAGTCATTAATACTTTTAAAACTGCATGGTCAAATGTGATCGAAATTCTGTAACATCTGAATGTCCTTTAAGGTAAATACCAAGGTTATCCGATTAAAATAAAAATGTGTCCGACTCGCGATTTGCATACACTGAATGAACACGGATTTTAGACCCTAACTTACTTTTAGTAGCAAGTGGTTTGCCTACCGACTTTCTCTTTCACGTCTAGGGTGATGATCTGACAGATTTAACAGACTGGATAACTGATTGAGTTATCTATAAAAAGAAGAGAATCCCTGCGGAAGTGATGTGAAAGTGTTACTTGGGGATAACAATTATTGAAAATGTTAAAAAAATAAATTAAGTTTCAAGTTTCGCTTCAAACATTAAAAAAACGATTGTGGCAATGTAGTGATTTTGAAGTATAAAGGGACATAAAAACGGCGATTAAAAAAAACAAATGAAAACTAGAGGAAGAAATCGAAGTATAATTCATCCCATTCCCGGGTTATAATGTTGAATTCTAACCATGCTGATAATGCATGGCAATTTTCTTTAAATATCATTTTAAATACATACATGTAAACACATGAGTGTAATATTGAAGACAGGCAACAACCCTTTGCTGATTAAAATAATTGAATTTTTTCAACAATATATAAAAGAATAAACATAGGCGCATTTTTTTAAAGCAGTAAACAATAATTATGTTTTAATATTAAAACGCATGTCTTATGTCAGCCCCCCCCCCTTCCCCCGAACATAAAAACGATAGCGATATCTAAATGATTGAACATACGAATTGAAAATAAATAAATGCATTGTATAATTCTGTTTTAAAGACAGATGATACAAACAAATTTTTTATTTGAAAAAAATTTAATATCGTGTCACAAGTTTAGAAAAGTGGATGGTTCTTAGAATATTTTCTCCTGAGAACTGGAATATGAAATAGACTTGGAAAATATTAGTAATATTTCAATAAAATTACAAATATGGACAAAACACAATCAATAAAGGTTTACAGATGAAAACAATTTTTAGAATATGTTACCATGGTGCTTAAAGAGTAATATAAACTTTAGAAAAGTACATGTATACCAAGCCAGGTGAATTTTATCAGGAAAAGCAAAATGGTAAAAAACAGCCTATATTATATTGCTGATTTTTTGTCATTTTGGTTTTCCTAAAAAAATTCACTTGGCTTGGTATATTTTTCTAAAGTTTATATTACACTTTTAGCACCAAGGTTACATATTCTGAAATTTGTTTTCACCTGTAAACCTGTACTGAATGTGATATGTCTATATTTGTTTTTTTATTGAAACATTACTAATATTTCGAAGTCTATTTCATTTTCCAGTTCTTCGGAGAAAACATTCTAAAAACCATCCACTTTTCTAAACTTGTGACATGATATTAAATCTTTTTCAACAAAAAAAAAATGTTTGTATCATCTGTCCTTAAGGACAAGATACATACCTGAAAGGAAAAATCTAAATCTAAATACGTGTGATATATACACGAGGGAGTCTAAATAATTTTTTTATTGCCTAACAATAAAAAAAATATTGTACACAAAAGTTTGTGTTATTTTTTTCATAAATCAATGTAATAAATAATGAACCGTGATTGTTAAATTTAAATCAAAATTCTTCATATTTAATCTTGAAAGGGGGGGGGGTGAAAACTAATTAAGAACTTATGTGTATTAGTTCATTGACTATTATGTTCAGATTTAATCTGTATTATGTTCAGATTGGATCTCGTCATAAAATCTGAATCAAATAAAAGAATTTTATATCAATAATGTTTAGCAGACTATGATATAATATAACTAGAATAACTCGTATATTTAGCCCTACACTCTATATATACTTGTCTTTGAAATCAAATTCATCTGTTACAGTTACTTACAACCCCCTCCCCCTCCCTCCTAGTTTCTTTGTAACTTAACAAAAACTACGAGACATATCATTCAATTTAAAATTGCGAAAGAAATCGGTGTTTGTCACACACACAAAACATAACCACTCTGATAATTCTATTTATCTATAATAAGCCAAGATTCTTGCTAAAAAATTAATATTGCTGCGCCGGACTTCTCTTTGTATTGGAAAATAAATTAAATTTGTATTTATATTTTCTTACAAGATTTGACAATCATATGTATCCAGTAACAGAATTTGAAACTTTTTTAACGGTGTACAAAGGTTAGCAGTTACTGTAGAATGTTCTATTTCAAAGGATTTTTACGTTATACGATGTTATGACGTTACGTTACAAATAATGACGTTCCTAATGAAAATATCATTCAAAATAATGCCATACTGTCAAATCTCTTCTTGAAAAAGTATTATAGATTTCTAAAAAAGGAAAACAGTTATGAAAAGCTACAAGTCATCACTATCTATATTGAAATTTTCATTTATTTTTTGTTAAGGCGCAGTTCGATGTTTCATGGCTTTAGCTTCTTAAACAAACAAGTGGAAATTTCGAACAAAACCTCTCTCGAGGGGCTCATTCTGGGATCGGGAGGAAGTGAGTGCGAAATTCGGATGCGACTTACCTAAGTCGATAGCAACTGTTCCTTTGCCAAGCGATCGGCAATTGAAGTGAAAGTTGCGGGTCCTTCGCATGAAGTTTTACTTAACCATTATGTTTGTTTAATTGTATTCACATTTCAATCTGTCAATAAATTAAGTTGTCAAAAATTATGGCAAAATATTGACTTTAATTTTATTATAAATTGCAATCCCTACACCTTTGATGAAGAATGATTAAACATTGTGATTGGCACGACTTTCGAAAAATTTGAAAAAAACAGACATCTTAAAATATGCAAATAAGCAATAAATCAATAAGCAATAAATATTAATTTCATTTTTAACTGCAATTATATGAAAAAGATTTATATTGCAGCTTATCGACACGTAACTTGGTAATTATAATAAAAGAAATTGTTTCTTTTCAAACTGTCATATATAAACAAGGAAAATCTTTCTATTTACATCAATATATATCAAAGTATCAAAAAAAATTACACACAACGAAGCGCACTGAAGTGATAAAGTTTTCCGTTTGAATGGAAAGTTTGGGTGTGTCATATATCGGACGTCAATTTTTACTTAATGACATGCTAGAAAGAAATCCACATTAGGTGCACTAAAATGGAGTTTTAGAAAAATTAAAAGAGAGAGTTAGAGACTCCCCTCTTCTCTTAAACACAAATCTCAACGAATATGTACATATTTTTGAATTAATCATGTCAATCGGAGTTACCACAACACATGTTTCGATCGAACACGTGCTTACTCGGTGTTTTTTTAGACCGTCAATTTGATTGGCCATTATATTCATGAATAATTCTATAGGTATTTAAATAAAAAAAATTGACCGTTTTATCCATTTCTAAAGAAATGGGCTTGTCATCATATGACAATCAGCTTTCTTAAAAATAGCTCAGAACCTTCCATTCAAACGGAGAATTTTACCACTTCAATGCGCTTCTTTGTTCAAAGCACGTGTTGAAAGCACGTGTCATGTACAATATCGCACACAGATCCAAGTCTGTACAAATGATATTCGAATACCAAAGACAAATCAAAACAATCAAACAATGTTCTCTTTTCACTATAATACTTTATATACAGGAGCAAAAAAGATATAATCGAGGATTCTGCATAGTTGTCTTTCTCTGCATTCAGTATTGATAATGTTCATGATACAGGTCTTAGGGGGAAAAGGAACATGAAAATGATGTATAACAATCTTAGAAGTTTATGAATAAATCATTCGTGGATTTGAATTTAAGGACTCATGTAGAGAACAATGCATTTCGGTCATACAATGTACCTAACCAGACAACCAGACAACCAGTTTTTTTTCCAAAAAAGCTTTTTCTAGGAGCATTAGGGGCATGTTAGGCATAAATAGCAAACTGTTCTGTTAATGAATTCTCACTAAAAACTAAACCAGTCTGTACGCTACCTTACATAGTCAGACAGTAATTTATAGGATACTTAAGAGTATCCTGATAACAAAGCAACAACCTATCTTCGTTAAGTTTCGTATTAGATGAGAAACATTTAAACTTCCAAAATGCATGTCTCGTTTAATCAATTGTTAACCCAGGGTTATTTTGCATAATTTATTGTATGTACATGTTTTCCTTCTTGAATTGAAATATCTTCTGAAAAATAGTTGCTGATACCCTTTCATCAAAGCATTGATTTAATGTGTCTTTTTTCATTTTTAACTTTTATTCCTGCTTATAAAATACTAGTATTTTGCTCAAACGATGATAACACTGTTGAGGTCATTGCATTTTACAAAGCACAACGTAAATATTGTTACTTTAGATGATAGATAGCGAAATGATGTTTTTCGATCACCGCTATTTGTTGTCATCACCGGTTGTACTTCTGATTTTGGGGAAATGGTATCTTTTTAAAATATCGATTGAAACATAGGTATGTGCAGAAAAAAATGTTTTTATTTATTGAATTATTGATTAATTAATTAACTAATTAATTAATTTATTCATTTATTTTTCTATTGTTTATCTCAGTAGTAGTTTCTTCTTCTAAAGTCCACATTATTTTATTAGTTAAAAGAATTAGCATAATAATTTACTATACAACATTAATTTATTTTTTAACTACACGCGGTAACAAATACACGTTTGACGGCGATTAAAATCATGTTATTAAAATATCGATTTAAACATACGTATGTGCAGAATTTTATTTTTATTATTTATTTATTTATTTATTTATCTACTTATTTCTCTTTTGTTTATCTATTATTTATTTATATTTATTTATGACATTTGAATTATAGAATAAAAGAAAAATTTCAATGCAAGGAAAAGACCAAAGGCATTCCGAATAAATCGTTCATCTTGCGTTCACCGTTCGTTCACCGTTCACTTTGCGCTCGCGTTCGCGCTCCGTTCGCGTTCTGCGTTCACTCACCGTTCACCGTTCACACATCGTTCACCAAGTTGCGTTCACCGTTTGCACATCGTTCACTCACCGTTTGCTCTGCGTTCGTTCACCGTTCGTTCAGCGTTCGTTCACCGTTCAGGTGGGAAAGTAGAACGTTTCAGGGACTGTATCAATAATAAAAATTATTTTAATGGCAATGCACTAGATGTCTTTAAATCACTGCTGACAACACATTTAATAGCCTATCCTGTCCTTTTTTCAAACAGTAGACACTTGTAATTTACGCTCTCAAGAGTTGAGTCCTTTACCTTTTAATATATTAACATCCACTAAATATTTTCTCCTGTATTTCTAAAGCAAACCCATTGCCGTTAATCAGAGCCTACTGCGACATGGGACCTCAGGTCATATGGTCTCATCCATAGGGCCGGTGTAAAGACGAATAATGACCCCCATCGAATAATGACCGGGGGTCATTTTTCGACAGCGAAAAATGACCCCCGGTCATTATTCGACGTAGAAAAATGACCCTTTTGCCCGTAGAAAAAGTGTCACTTCCCTAAAAATTTGCAGAACCCACGTGAAGAAAAATGACCCCCGTAGAAAAATGACCCCCTGTAGATTAAAGCTAAAATTTTTAGGGGGCAAAAAAAAAAAATTGGATAAAGAAGCATATTGGCCAAAATGCTCACCTGAGCTTATTGGGAATAAAATGATGATATGTTGATCTCATAACATTATACAATTATAGTTATATTTTAAAGTAAATGCAATGATTCAGAATCTAAAGGAGTAAAAGATTTATCAAGCCTTTAGGGTTAGGTAAACATTGTTTTTTGATGGTGGAAATCATCGAACTGACAGAAAGAAATCAGCAGTATTATATATTATTATATCCTCCGCTTGAAAAGCGGGAGGGTATATAGTGATCGGGATGTCCGTCCGTCCGTCTGTTACGCTTTGAGGTATCCATCTCTTATCCGCAAATCCTCATATATAAAAAGATGTGTTTGTGAAACAGCTATGCCCCTGTATGGCAACACAGCGAAGATTAACTTTTCTTAAATGCAATTTAAATATATTGTTACCCAAAGTAGGGTCTTCTCACAAGAAATACAACTGCAAAATAGGAAAGCCCTAGCACCATATGTTCAAAAGTAATGGCTAAGGATAAGTTTTTGAAAGGTAGGTCAAACTCAAAGGTCAAAGTTGATGATTTCTTTAGAAAATGTTTAATGTAACAAGGATAACATATGTGAAGTATAAATACCCTAGCCCTTACCGTTCAAAAGTTATGGCCAAGGTAAAAAAAAATCATAAGTACGGAAAACTCCAAGGTCAAGGTCAAAACGTCAAGGTTTTTAGTATCCAATGAAAAGTAATGCCAAAAAACTACATATTTGAAGTATGAGAGTACTAGTATCTACCGTTTAAAAGTTATGGCCAAAGTTAAAATTTGGCATTTTTGTGTAAAATGGGACAAACTCCAAGGTAAAGGTCAAAAGGTCAAATTTGGTGATACCCAAAATAAAGTCTTGTCACAAGGAATATACATATTAAATATGAAAGTCATAGCTCCAATAAATGAAAAGTTATGGTAAAGGTTAAGGTTTTTGCGGACAAACAAACCTACAGACGAACACGATAAAACTATATACCCCTGAATCTTCGATTACGGGGACATAAAAAGAAATAGTCTTCAATTAACTTTTCATATTAATATACATTATAAAGAAAGACGTTACAACAATGAAAATGTTTGTTCTGATTTTCATATTAAATTCTCTGAAAAATATTCTCAGAACTGAGTAAAAGGGTGGAGTAAAACAAGAACTAAGGTAGAACCTATGTCGGAAAAGTCTTTGTCACAAGATTTTCAAACTTTTCAAAATGATAAATTAGTACTTGCTTATCAATCAGTTAAGATATCATGATATGTTTCCTTGTTTTTTAATCTAGAACAGGCTGTGAAACTTGGTATGGTATTTACATACTGCGACTTCACATTTTCAAATATTTTTAGGGGTACTTGTCATAAAGGGAATATGAAAAATCACAAAAATACTTTTTCAAACATCGTCGTTTATAAACTTTTTGAACTGAATAATATTAAACAATATTTTATCAAGAATAATTTCTTTTTTATTCAATTAACATAAAAGATAAGTCCACCATTAAAAAAAATAGTCAAATGAACTCTATTATTTTTAGTCAATTATTCACCCTATATTTATAAATATTTTTTAAAAGTCTTTGTCACAATATTTTCAATCTTCAATATGATGAAGAACATAGCCAAATGATTACAAAAAATGATTAAAATAATACCTTTCCCCTCTAACTAATGAAAGATAGGCTTTATACCGATACTCATTCTTGACCTTTTTGCACTTACACGGGATTTAATAATTAAATGACTGTTTGGGGTTACTTTCAGACTAAATATTTATCAGAAATTGTACTTTTACTTTAAAAAGATCATATTTAATAGAAAAATTGTAAACAAACACCAAGAATATGAATAGGTAACAAATAATTGTTAAAAGGAATACACATCATTTCATTATAGATATCACAAAAATGTACACACGATCAAACGATCTACAACACGTACATCTTTGACTTAGACACATTTTATCAAGATATTACACTATATAGCTGGCAACTAAAGATTTCTTACGATTTATGCATTCCTTAAAAATGGTTACATACCATTCAAATTATCACGAAAGTTGTGTGTACATTGTAATTTCATTACACTAGATAGTCTTGGGTTTGTCAACTTCAGGTCTAGATCTAGTAAATAAAAGGTGCCTACATATTTTCTCTTATTCCAGAAATATATTGCCATTAAGCATTATAAACCAAAAAATATATGAATTGAATTAAGATTATATTGGCATGATTGAATTCTGTGATTTTCAAAATGCAGTATTTTCTACCATTTTTATTGAAGCTGTCAAGTACGGGAAAAAGTGGCATTGAATTAATTATGACGTCTGAATGGGTTAGCACAGGTTTAACACATGTACCAGTTATGATGTCATACGAAGTAGGTTCTACGTTAAAAGAAATGTAATGAATACTGTGTGCTAAATCAAAAGATTATGTCTACATGTATAGTTTTTGCATCAGAATGACTGTGTATTTTACACTAGCCCATAGCTTTACAGAGCATATTTTTAGGTCTTATACTTACCCCACCCCCTTTCTTATTTAGGAGGAAGTCTATATTGAACAAAAGCCATGAAAAAAAAACACCCTACCTTTATTTTTCTATAAGAAGGAATTAAAAATAAGCTAAAAATAATCTACTATTCTACTAATTTTTAACTGTTACTTTGCCACAATACTTTCAAGTATACATCCAGCAACATTTAAAGTATGCTTTAATCATGGCGAAGTAAATTATGATATGATAGTACTTGTGTGAAGGCTTAACTTCATCTCAATATTTTATCTAGAGCCTCTTTCAAAATTATTGAAAGGTATTGAGTTTTATTTATATTTTTGCTTTTCGTTTATTATTATTTTTTTGTTTTGATTTAACGTAATGTTCTTTTTTTGAGGGGGGGGGGTAAAGATTTCCTCCTCTTTCATTGTCAAATAGGATTTGCCAAACTTAAACAAACTAAAAGTTTAAATGACGGAAAATTTAATTTTTCCTATTAAAGAGTATTTAAACCTGATTTTTGCATGGTTTGATTTCTAAAAACAAGTGAAATATCATTCTTTAAGCAAACATTATAAGGAGGAATATTAAAAAGAAATTTTATTTACTAGACAATTAAAGAATCTCTTTTCAAACACAATTTTAGCATTGAAAGACTACGTGAATCTCTTAATTATTTCATACGACTTTTGCATTTTTCTGGTTGCAGAAAATGTAAAAATTAGTTTCGTTGTAAAAAAGATATCAAAGAGTGTATATTTTGTATCACTTTAAAGGGGGTCATTTTTCAATGGGGGTCATTATTTTATAGGCCTAACATATAAAACAATGACCCCATAGGACCCTTTTTCTACAAAAAATGATTTTTTTCTACGGGTGGGGGTCATTTTTTGTCGTTGAAAAATGACCCCCCGGTCATTATTCGATGGGGGTCATTATTCGTCTTTACACCGGTCTCCACGTCCCAAAGTGGGAAAAGTTACAAATTGATCTTAACAAACTTGAGCTAGTGTTATGATGCATTAGTATCCATTATGCTTTTGTTATTTTTCTCATTAGAGGTATATATAAGCATATGAAAACGTGTCTATTTAACTTAAGCTTGTCTCACCTATTTTTAAATTATCTCCGAATTGACTGACAACGGTTGAGAAACGTTCGAGCAGGAGGGGAAAACATGAAATATATAACTATAATGACGTTATAAATATAAATTTATACAATTATTTAACATGATGCAAAGATAGGAGATTAAATGACCCAATGGAAAAGGATATCGAATGCAAATAACTAATTGATAATATTCTTTTCGACAAATATATTGTATGATAACATGCACAATTGATGGCGTTGTACTAATGACAAAAATAGCAATGATGATTACAAACATAAAAGACATTGACTTAGATATATGAGCATACCGCTGCGTTTTTGTCATTTCAGATTTATGTTGCCTAAGGAATAATGGCAAAAAATAAATATATGACCAGAATATAATTTCAGTGAGCAAACTGTCTTCAAGTGAAACAATACTTTTGATTTCAAGTATCATTATTGTACCGTAGGCTGACGTAAAAACACCACTTGCTATCCAAATAACGATGAAAATTTTCAAAACCTTTCGACACGTAATTCCAATACTATGAAGTGGGGGCGAAATTAATGCACAACGCAAATATGCAAATAAAACTACGTGAAAATATGCTGCATGTAGGAAGAAAAAGTGATGATGCTGTGCAATAAAATCTGCTTGTAATTAAAAAAGTTAAAATGAATGTCCAAATGTAACACAAATCGGGAAGAGGATGCTAGAAGATCAGTAACTCCAAGACAAGCTATGGCTGTGTATGTTGGCGTATGTAAGTTTCTGCTCACAAAAACAAATATTATCGTGAAGCCGTTTCCAATCAATCCAATTATGAGTATTACCGTAGCAATAATTAAAGTTACTAAGGAATATTTAGAAGTGAAGTGCGTTTCAATATCCTCCAACTCTAAGAAACTGCTATTGTACTGCTTGCTTACAGGGAATAGGCTTTCAATTGTTGTGTTTCTGTCCATTTCCCTAGGAAACGAAAGAAATTATGTACTGACATAGGTGATTTATTACACGTACAAGCATATAGAAATATGATAATAAATAAACATGAATCATTAAAAAAAATTTAAATGCTTTTTGATGCATTAAAGATTAAAGCGTGAAAGGGTGAATATTACGATTGTGATTGAAAAATCTCAAACCCTATACAGTGTTAATTCTTCGTGACTAACCGTTCACTGTAGCTCAGTCGGTAGAGCGCTCGCTCCGTGATCGGGAGGTCGTGAGTTCGCATTTCGGCCGCGACCGACTTAGTCGTTAAATTGGCTAGCAACTGTTCCTTCGCCATGCGCTCGACACTTTCAAGTGAAAGTTGCGGGTCCTTCGGATGAGACCTTAAAAACCGAGGCCCCGTGTCAGCGGCAGGCGTTGGCACGATAAAGATCCCTCACTGCTCAATGGCCCTGAGTGCCGAGTAAAGGTCAAAATTTGAAGCCCTTCACCGGCATACGGTGACGTCACCATATGAGTGAAAAATTCTCGAGAGGGACGTTAAACAATATACAATCAATCAATCAATCTTCGTGACTACTTTTAATCCCTACGAGTAATGATATGGAGCTGTAGCATAACGTAATACTGAGGTGTCTTGAGCTTGAAAAATTCTACAAACAACTTTAATCTGTGAAGAGGAAATAAAATACGGTTATCCGGAAATTTCAGCTTTTAGGTACTTCCTTTTCACGTTTATTTATATCACAGAAAATGAACTATCCAGTTTTAAAAAGAGCAAGAGCACTGAAAAAGAATATGCTTAGGATAAACTAGGCACAGGTAGTTTTGTCAATAATCAAAAATTTTGGAAGTAACAGTTTGGATACATAAATTATAGGAAATACAGGCTAAAAACTTGACTCGAAATATGCACGAACATTTTTTTTATTACAATTAAGAGTATAACAAACGTTAAAATTTTTAAATTCCGTGAATACTATATTTAAGTTTAAGACATACGAGGGCTGTTCAAAAATTATTGAGACATTGAGTATATTTTGCTTTCTAATGAACGTCTTTCAGTAAAAATTCGCACATACGTTTGACATACACTAAGAATTAATAAAAGCAATAAATATTTTACAAATATTTAATTTTTTCTGTACAATGGTATATAAATGCGTCATCAATAGGGGTACCCGTAGCAGTCTGGAAATCAGATATTGAAAATATTTAACACCAACGTTCTAACTCTTCGTGGATCCATAATAAGAGCAAAATTAATTCTGTTTATGTGTATAATTTTTCAGATTTAATTCATTCATGTTGTGCTACTTTGTTAGAATTTTGATCAGGAATTCTGAGATCATAAAGAAATGACGCGCAGTAGAGAAATCTTCCAAGTACGAAAAACTGGATTTTGACGTCAAGGTCGGAGCAGCGAACTTACATAAAACTTTGTGTAGTTCAATGTAGAACTCTTTTCCAGACTCAACGACCTGCTAAACCAATAACAACGAGAAAAATTAATGTGTAAAGGTTTTATATTTCATTGGTCGTTGGTATACATTTTTTTTTTTACAATAAATTCAACCAGAGTAAAATCAAAAGATCCGGACGACCATCAGTTTTTACGTACGGTGTAAATATCGGTACGGTATCAATATCGTTGATCCGCGTTGCATAAATCCGCACTGCATGATTTTAAGTCATCTTTTCCCACAAATGAAAATTTTATACTCGGGTAGAAACAGCATACATTTTAAGGTATAGTTTAAGATAATGATTTTTGTGCCGTTATATGTAATTACATGTACAAAGAAGGAAAAGTATTAAACATTTCCCTGTCGTTTTACATGCGAAACCATCTCCGGCTGACGTGACGTTACATGACGTAGCGATGCTGCTCCGGGTCAATAGATATATGCATGTTTATTATACTTCACCACAACTTATCTTATTATCATAGGATTTAGAAATTTTACATAAATGTTTTATTTGTTCTTTATAGAATGTCAATGATTTTTTAATAAAATTATCTCCGTCCATTATGGAGTAAATGTAATTCTCTCAATAATTTCCGAACAACCCTCGTATGTGTGTAACATATATTACGTTCTAGTTTCTGACTGTTATACCTTCATTGCTCTTATTTTCTAAAAATCGAAGAAAACTATGACGAATAAAGGCAAAAAGGAAATATAAGTTCCAGATTCAAGCTCAAGTATCAGAACACGTTGAAATGCAACGATACTTTTGATTTCCATAATACTGTAACGTAAGTCACAAAGCTAATCAAATTCCCAAGAACGGCCGAGATCCTTAAAATTTTCCACTGATAATGCCAAAATGTTGAAATATTGACGATATTAATGCATGGGGAACATAAAGAAATAGAACTTTATGACAGCTTGCTGCATGTAGGAAAATATGGTTACTATGAGGTGAATTGAGAACTATGTTTTATTGAAAATTTAATAATAATCATCCAGAACTGAAACAAACCGGGAAAATGATGCCAAAAGATCAGAGATCTTAAGACAAGCAATGACTGTATAAGTTGGTATCTGCAAATTTCTACACCCAAATCATTTACATAATTGTGAAACAGTTTCCAAAACTCGACCTATAAATAATATACAAAGAAACCTTGATGGAAATGTTGTACACCTCTGTCTGCTAAATGTCATATTATTCCCAAGCATGACAAGGCTAATTTTGTGAACTCTACTAATAAAAAAAAATCTTAAGTTGTGGCATTGATGTCCATTATGCTATTAAAAACAAAACAATTTACCATTTATCCATAATATCATCCATTATATTCTACACGTACATGTATATACAACCGTACCTGTATTCAGAAAATAAGACTATGAATTTTATATTTAGACCTGTATGAATCTATCGATGACACTGAAAATAAAGTTATAATGATATTATATAATGATCTTTTGAAATAAATTGCTGTATATATTTTAATATTCCATTAAGACTACAAAGAACAATAGTTTGGGTTCATTGCCTTTCAGCTGACATGATTTGCCTCATTTTTATATTTTGAAAGAATTTTTTTTTTAATAAGGAATTTATTCTTTGAATTGTCATTACATTTGACCCTAAAACGTTCTTAAATGCAGATCATTAACATTTTGATCATGTGAAGAAAGTAAAATCTACGAATGAAAAAAATTGGGGTGGTTTATAAAACTTGATGTTGTATGATGTAACAAACCATATTATGATGTTCGTTGGCTAATAATGTGTGGAAAATGATCTAAATTTTACATTTCGATGACATTTAATTTTGGTAAGTTTTCAAATGGCATGATATGATTTCTACATATGTACCTTCTTTCTATGATCTTCAAAATGACAATCTGCTTATTTTTTCTTTAAAAACCCAAAGTGCTTCCTCTGGGAAGAGCGCGTTTAGATAAAAATATCATTTAATTTTAACTTGTATATTCTAAAATCAAGCTAAAATCAAATTATCGATATACAATAAAAAATTAAAAATTCTTTTAATTTTTCCCTAAGAGGCTATAACAACGCTTCAATGAGTTTTCCCTTCGATTTAAAACAATCTCCAGGCTATTTTCTGTCAATCAGTGACATTTTTCTGTCTCTCTCTAAAATGCTTCTATTAATCCATGCAGTTTCTGACTACTCTGTTTAATCAATGACGATCCCTGATTTTGCACCTGTTTTCAATGACTACTCCCGCAAGTCCCCTCGCGTTTCTTGACGTTCCTATTAACTTCCTTACAAAGTATCTGACCAATCTGTCTTCCCAGTGTCTTGCACCTGATCCAAAATTTGATTTTGAGGGGTTCGTATTTTTCGTCAAATTTTGTGTTGCCTCAACGTTATTTGAGCTCAATTACTGGTCATTATCTTCATATTTTAATTTCTTAGCATAAATGTAATCAATTAAAAGAACAGTTACCAGAGATATGTTTTTTAGAAGCCGAAATTTTTTTTTACAAAATATGTTCATTTTAAAATACTCTTAATTTCAAATATAGATACTGTGCTTTTAACTATTGTCACGATACTACTTTATTCCCAATTAACATTGTGTGATCTTAACATTATAACTCCAACGATTTGAAGTGGTGACGAAATCCATGTACAATGTAAATAGGCAAGCAAAATCAACATTAACGGTCGCAAAAAACCAACTCAGAAAACAGTTATTCCCTAATTTTAACTCAGTTACTGATCATTATCTTTATACTTTCATGTCTTAGCATAAAAGTAACCAATTAAGATAAGAACAGTTTCTAAAGAAATGTTTTATAGAAGTCGAATGCAGTTTTTAAAATTATGTAGAATTTCAATACTCTTGATTAAAAAAATAAATAAATATTGTGCTTTTAACTGTCGTTACGGTACTACTTTATGCGTAAGTAACGATGTATAACATAAATGTGTTTTCTCAAAATAAAGAAAAAAAAAATAAAGTTGTTAAAGTAGATCCCTTTACAATCTATATTGATTGATGACTATATCGGAGAACCATTCTATTTGCAACAAATTCTCCTCGTTTTAATTTCTGACCGCAACATACACTTTGCAGATTCCGTTTATGTAATACGGTTTACTTTGACTATTTTTTGTTCGTAAATGTATAATGAGTACTGTATACATTAAAATAAATTAACATACCTGTGCTCTCTATTTAACCTTCAGAGAAGTCCTCTTTCTCGTTATTCAATCAAAAATATATCGAAGTCACTTTTTACATTTTAGAAGGAGTTTCCTGTGAATAAACTTGCTTCCTGAATATGAAAATTATTACACTGTGTGTCTTACGATATCTGTCAAACCGAATACGCCTTCAGTTCTCTGTATAGTATCAAATTCGGAAGTATGCCATTTAGATAAAAAGAGTATTAATCAAACTGAACAGCATTTCCAATTTCCAAGAATGTATGAACGGTTTTTGATATTCTTTTTTATAGGGTTACGTGTATTTGAGGAATAATTAGCACCAGATTGCATATCTTTTAACTTTACTGTTGTTTATATATTTAATATTGTGGATATATCTATTTCAATTAAATTTATTCGCTAAACCATCTTTTAATCTTCAAGGCAATACATGAAAATGAATACACAGTTATGGGTTCAATTGCGATAGATATGGAACAAATAAAGCATTTCTTTAAACGGTTCACGTCTGCTTGGCTCACAATTTATACTGTTTGTTTTGAGTTGGAGGATGAAAACTGTTGGTTATCTTCAAATGTTCAACGGGCAAAAATTGCGTGTTGTAAATCAAGAACAGGCACACTTTTATTTTTATATGAAGTAGAATGTATTAAAGAACATCAATACTGTGGAATCATCATTGTTAGTTGGGGACCAATGCTCGTGAATTTCGAGGGTTACACTTACATACGAATTGACACACCCACAAATGTATACTTAGTTAGCATTTTGATTCAATGAACCAACGTATTTACGAGTAACCCACGAAATAACGTCCACACGAACAGGTAAAAAATTGCTTACTTACGAACATTGACCCCCACGAATTAACGAGGCCGAGTTTAATTATTTTTTACCCGAGGAATGTTGCTAATTTTTCGTTGATTAATTTTACTGTTATATTTATTGTTTTAAGATTAAAAAATCGAATGTTATCCAACACGCTTGCATATGGGGACATCTCAAAAGTTATCAAATTTTACTATTGAATCCTAAGGGAATTTTTTGAAAAGCGCCAAATTATCCCATTTTCCCCATATTTTTTGTATATCTGCACGAGAGATTTCTTATTCAATCAGGTAGATGAAATTTATTGTAAAAATATACCAAATTGTTAAAATTCAAAAAAGTTTATCATGAAGGTTGGTCTTGTGTCTTAATCAACAAAGTTTTTTTTTATGCACAATATCTCTAAAATTACCATATAAAGTGCAAATACGTTATTGGTGAAAATATTTTTGAGTGAAAATAGCAATATTTAGAATGCGAGTATGTTTTTTTATGATAGTGATACGTTTTTTGTTTTATATCCATGGACATCTACACACATATGAACAGTTCAAGTGTCATTCTTCAGGGTCGTGTATTGTTTCGTGGTTAGAGCCAATTTAGCGCTTGTTGTCGTAGAATCACATATGCAGACCAGTTAGAGTTATAAATAATGCTAATTTTATTATATAAAGATCACAATATTGAAAAAGATGTACTGTCACACTTAAGACTACATGAAATAAAAAAAAAAGCAGCGTAAAGTCATGCCCACTTGAATTAGAATCGGTCTCCTTAAAATTATTCCACACCATATGAAAATAAAAATCTCTTCTCTTTTAACTTTTAACGTCATATATAAAGACAAAGTTTTATAAATAAACAATACTTATTTTCAGCCCTTTGTTGAATTGATATTTTTCTTAGATCTTAGAATCTTAGAATCTTAGATTCTTATATATTTGCTTCATATTTGGTAAATTTAATTTTAAAAAAATGTGATGATTGCCTTAGGTTCACAATAAATACTTTACATACGAACAATTTCTAATTTAAGAAAAACTATTGATTAATACGTTAATGAAAGAAGAACATCTACAATTTTGCTAATTCCATCTTCGTTAGATGCTTACTCGTCATGACAAGCCATCACATTTCTGTTTATAGAAGGAATTTTATTCTGTTGCGCCGAATATTATTGATTTAATGCACCTTTCAGATTGTTTACATTTTTTATTTCCATTTAAACTCGTTGTATCTACTTAACAATAAATGACGAATATCAAATTTCTTAATATAGATTAAGTTGTTCTAGAGAGGAAAATGAAAATGTCCAATTGTTAACGAACAATGAACGACTCATGAAGCACTAAGACTGACAAAAACAGAGAGCAATTTACAGGTCATCACCTGATTGAAACAAGCAGTTAAAGCATAAATTTAAATGTAAACTTATGTATTACATCCGGACTGTCTTTTATTTTTCAACAAACAAGTCAATTTTTCTTGCACAATTTCAAAATAATTATTATAAAATTATTTTCTCATTTCACTTTTACTTACAGTGAAATACATGAACATAAAACATAGTGTACTTGTACACTGTAAATGTAAATAAACTATTAAAAACTGCTTAATATATACTTTTTTCGCAACTTGTTTTTCAATATATTTTATAGCAAATGATTTTTCCTACATTCAACATGCTCTTGCGTATCGAATTAACTAAGAGAAACGAATCCCATATGCACCTTTGCGATTTCAGTGATAGTTGCACATAGAGATTTCAGTGATAGTTGTGTTGGAAATGTTGTGTAATAGTATTGTTGCTGAGTTCAATAAGTGGTAAAAGAATTTGAGAATTTTATTGTACATTCCTTAAGGCAAATAAATAGGGGAAAAACTAATCACTGCTATGATTTGTATGAAATTTGAAGCGTGGTTCCATGTGGAGTTTGCAAGCAACTCTAATACTGAGAAAGTTAGTGATGGTCAAGACCACATACGACAGTTTAGTTAAGAAGCAGTTTATTCTTGGAAAATTTATTACAATCGACCTTTAACTAGAACTGTCCAAATGTGACGAAATACCCCCGCTGGATTTTTCAGAGGTACTTATTCATGAATATTTTATGGATCTAAGAGAAGAGAGAAATGCTAAAACATGTTTAGTGCAAATGAAATTGCTCATTATATTTTTTATAAATGAAACAAAGGTGCAGCCAGATAAAAAAATACACTTAATATACGGACCAGATACGAAATATGAACTTTTCCTGTCAGTGACCTTGAACTTGCAAATATGACCTTGGATCAAATTCATGACACAACCTCAGGTTATAAGCAATGTTTGTGTGAAGTAGTACATTCAAATTTTTTTCATAATAAAGATATGTACCAAACATGAATTATACAATTTTTCTTTTTGTGACCTTGAACGTGCACAAATGTCATTGGGTCAAGGTCATGACAGACCCTTGGGTCATGAGCAATTTTTGTTTGAAATAAGAACTTACCAAGCTTAGTTATATGAAATATCTTTTCTTCCAGTAACCTTGAACTTTCCCAAGTGACCTTAAGTCAAAGTCATGACACACCCTAAGGTCATGAGCAATCTTTGTGTGAAATGAGAACCTACCAAGTTTATCCATAAGAAAGATAAAGACCGGACACTAATTATGAAATTTTTATTTCAAAGACCTTGAACTCCCCTAAATGACATTGGTCAAGGTCATGACACACCCTTAGGTCATGAGCAATCTTTGTGTGAAATGAGAACCTACCAGGTTTATTCATAAGAAAGATATGGGCCGGACACTAATTATGAAATTCTTCCTCCAGTGACCTTGAACTTACCCAAATTACCTTAGTTCAAGGTCATGACACACTCTCAGGTCATGGGCAATCTTTGTGTGGAGAAGTAGATTCTAATGTTCCTTCGTAAGAAAGATACGGATCGGACACTTTTGCACAGACAGACAGACTGACGGAGAGCTAGACAGCTAGACAGACGGACATATTGACAGAAGGACCAGCTGATTCCTATATACCCCCCTCCCCCCCCCCCCCCCAAAAAAAACTTCTTTTGCGTGGGATATAAAAATGGCCGCCATAGATCGAATCACATATATAGTAACTGTGTGCAATTGAACTCATATTTCTCTGATAAAAATAAATCTTGCAAATTACATCTTTGTTAGATAAACAATTCAAATCATTAAACTTACATTTTGAGCAGACCAGGATCAATTATAATAATTTGTAATGGCAAAAACTGGCGAACAGTAGCAGGTTGAAAACTTACGTAATGATAACAAAATAACACAAAAGAGTTCCACAAAATTAGATAGTCGTACATAAAATATTTCTGATAAAAGCACACTGTCCAATTGTTTTTTTTTTATTTTTTTATCTTTATGATCTACAAAGTGACAAAAATTCAACGTATTTTTCTGTTTATTTTATGTCTTTTGAAAAAAAGAGATATCCAGAATTTGTTAAGAAAGATGTCTGAAATTATATCTTATGTTTACTAAACTTAGTTTGTATCCTTCAAACTCAAATTATTCTGAAGAGGGACGTTTAACAGTATACAATCAATCAATCAATCAAACTCAAATTATTCATTAATGATATTCAAGATTCATGACTTATCTTCTGTGAATGATTGTTATTGGTTGTTATTATAATAATTCCCCCTTAGATTTTAAAAACACTCGGGAAGTCCCCTTGTCAGTCTGTGACATTTTCCTGTCTCTCAAGGACATTCATCTTCTGAATACAGTAGCTTGCAGTTTTAACGCGAATAATTTACCCCGATTTCAACCAAATTTATTGCTTAGCAATATCTAATACATGTAGTAGGTTAAAAGTGCATTAGCATTTTGAGTAACATTCTTCATGATTTCAGACCAGAACAGAATAGATCCAAAATGGATCGAACATCCGCCTTAAGCACGTGTACAGACAAAGGAAATTTTGAAATGTTTGAAAGTTTTATAAAAAGCTCAAATTTAATCAGTTTATGAAGTACATTGTTTCCATAGAAAAAACGTTAACATATACACTTCACTTCTCAACTAGACTCTGTTTTGACTTAACATATATAGAAATAGACAAGCCCTTTCCGATCATTGCAGACTTAGATTGTAACTGTATCGTCTTTTAAGTTAACAAAGACCATATTGTAACGTCCCGACACTTCACTCTGAACTAAAGGAGTCTATCAGAATGGTGGAGTTCAAATATTGAAGTTTAATTTTTTTTTTGCATTGTTTAAATTTTTACTGACACCAAGTTCTACGAGTTTGTAAGTTCCAAGGAAATAAACTGTTTCTAGTTCACATCTCACAATGTATCGAGTATAATAGTCCCTTTTAACAAGATAATAAATTAATATCCTCCTACAAATAGCATGAACTTACCGGTACCCCATAAAATATAAGAAATTAAAAAAATATCACAATCATTACTTTTGTAAAGTCTGATTCATAGAAAACTTAGAAAATGTTTTAAATCTAAGTACATGTACTATCTGATACATGTAGATTAATTGAGTAGTTTTCCACATTTTGAACTTCAAGCAGTTTCAACGAAGTGAAAGTCCAAACAAATAGATATACTTCATCCGAAATATGTTAAAAGTGATCAAATCTTTTTTTTTTTTTTTGTTATTTTTTTTTTATTTCAAAAAGTGACATGTCAAGTTACATAATAAGATTTTTAGTCACATTCACAAACACATTCACACTTCCCCTCTGATTTTAAACAAGAATGAAATATAAAATATATAAAATTCAAGAAATATTTAAAGTTGGTGTTTTAATAAATGTTTATAACTCAAAAATATTAATCCATGGTGACCATAGATTATCAAAATTGTTCATTGTAAAATTTTGAATTGATATGCATTTTTCTACTTTGTACTTAAGAGTTAAATGATGTAGCAGCCCAGTAATCATAGGCATTTTGTTCTGCTTTAAACAAGAAAAGATATATTGCTTTGTATATAAAATAATGAAATTTATCACCTTATTATGATAAGAAAATGGCGTTTCACCTAAAATAATATTGCATTTGTTAAATCCAACTCTTTTAGAAGTTTTTGTAAATATGTGCACGCTAAGATTACTCCACAGTGAAGAAATTTTTGTACAATTTAAAAATATATGTTGTATTGTTTCTTGATCCTGTTTACAAAAGGTACAATGATCATCAGATAAAATACTTATTTTCTTCAAATAATATTTCACTGGAAGGATTCTATGTAGGATTCTATATTGTAAATATTGAGCAGAAGTATCCATAGTTGTTCTAAAACAGACCTTAAAAACATCTTGAACACAAATTTCAGATTCTAAAAACATTGATAGTTCCTGGTTCCATCTAAATATTGATGTAGGAATGATGTTGTTACTATTCAAATATCTATAAATTATTTTAGTGCACTTTTCATATACAATAGTATTTTCAAAATAAAAAGGAATCACTGGGGTACATTCCCTCTTAACAGATGATTTATCTATAGACATTGTTTTTAAAAACCTGGATATAGCACAAATAATATTGTTGTATTGCATAATGCAAACATTAGACAAATGAAATCTATTTCCAAAATCAGTAACATTCAAAAAATTTCCTTCATTGTCTAAGAAATCACAAACACTTTTAACGCCATTTACATACCAAGTCTTTACAAAAATTATTTTGTTTCCAATTTTTATATTTGGATTGTACCACACAGGTAAGTTCAGATACTTAGTTTTCATATATGAATTGTTGTTGAGTGTTTTCATGAAATATAACCATGAATTAAACACATCTTTCCAAAAAATGTTGTTATTTTTTACAATAAAGCAAGACACATACTCTTCACCAAAATCAAAAGCTTTATGCAATATGTCTTTACCATTAATTGCCAAAAAAAAATCTAACCATGGTTGATTACTTTTTGTTAATCTTTTAATCCAGGAGCATTTAAAAGATGTAATGAAGTTATTTATATCCCACATTTTTAATCCTCCTTGTAAAAAATCCTGAGTAATAACTTTCCTTTTAATTTTATCACATTTTGATTTCCATATAAACTCAAAGATTTCTCTGTTCAATAGTATAAAGTTTTTTTACTTGGATTTGGTAAAGATATAAAAAGATGGTTAAATTTTGGTAAAACTAATGTTTTAAGAACTGTAACTCTGCCAATAGGAGTAAGAACCCTTCTTTTTCATTGCTGAATTAATGCTTTGATCTTTGGTAATTGAACATTGTAGTTTAAATCAATAATTTTATCTAGTTCTACTGAAAAATTAATTCCAAGTAAATTGAAAGTTGTACAACCCCATTCAAGTTTCCAACGAGAATGATGGAAAACTTGATTAGAGAATTTTTTTGAACCTATCCAAACAATTTTAGATTTTGAGCTGTTAATTTTAAGTCCTGTAAATTTTGAGAAAAAATCAATTGTATCTAATGCTGCAAAAAGTGATTTAGGTGAACCGTAAAGGGCAAGCCAGGTATCATCTGCAAATTGGGATATTTTATGATCTGTTTTGTTAATAACATTTCCTTTAATACTTTGATTTTGTTTGATCATAATTGCAAGAATTTCTGCACAAAGAAGAAACAGATAAGGTGCCAAGGGATCTCCCTGACGATATCCTCTTTGGATATAAAACTGTTCGGATAAAAATCCACATTAAGGCACTGACGCACAAAATTTTGTATTTAAAATTTTTACCCATTCAATAATGTTTTTACCAAACCCAAAAAATTCTAATACTTTATACACAAAGGTCCAGGATATTGAATCAAAAGCTTTTTCGAAGTCTATAAGTACTAGCAATCCCAGTATATTTCTAGACTCAGTATATAAACAGTGTATAAAGAAATCTGGTATTTTCACCTATATATCTTCCTTTTAAAAATCCACGTTGAGTATTTGATATGATATTGTCCAGGGTTGATCTTATTCTATGACTAATACAACCTGATAAAAGTTTATAGAACACATTTAAAAGTGTGATAGGTCGCCAATTTTTCAAAATTCTCTTGGCTTATCACCTTTTGGTAAGCATGTAATTAACCCTAATCTTTGAGAAATGGGAAGTTCTTTCCTCTGAAATATGTCATTTATAGCAAGTACTATAAAAAGTTTTAAATCTGACCAAAAAGAATTTTAAAAATTCTGCGGTAAAGCCATCACTTCCTGGTGACGTATTGTTTTTCATGTTTTTTAACACCTCTAAGACTTCATTTTCCGAAATTTTTCCCTCAAGTGTTTTGGCAATATGATTTTCAAGTTTTGGAACCTCAGTAACTGTTATAATTTCTGCAAGATCTATGTCGAGAAGTTCTGCATCTACAGAAGTATAGAGAGATTTGTAATACATCCTGTTTTCATTAAAAATTTCTGACTGATTGTAAATAGTTTCATTTTCCTCTGTTTTAATCTTTTTGATAATCTTATTCAAATAATTACGGGATTCTAATTTACGAAAATATTGAGATGGTTTTTCTCCATATTCAACCCATCTGGCTCGGGATCTTATGATGTGACCTTGTAACTTTTCTTTTCTTAAATTCTCAAGATCTGTTTTTTTCTCCTCTATTGAATGTAGATTTAATGCATTCCCTGCCTCTAATTTTTCTATTTGTGCAATTAACAAGGCTTCTTCTTTATTTTTTTCTCTCTTTCTAAATGATGAATATGAAATAGCAATGCCTCTTATCTCCATTAGAAGGACTTCAAAAAATGTACTGTTATCCATATTTATTCTTTTCGTATTTGTTTCTAACAGATTTTATTGTTTCTTTCACTTTGATAACGTATGTTTTGTTTGTAAGTAAAGAGTTATTAAATTTCCAGACACCTTTCCCTTTCTTAAAGGTATTGAATTTTATATCGAGAACCACTGATGAGTGGTCCGATCTGTACCATGGTTTAATTGCTAAATTTTCAACCAAGTTGTACATATTTTCAGAAATTAAAATATAATCTAATCGTCCTTAACTTGTTTTATTGGAATTTTCTTTCGCCATGTAAACATTTTTAAATTTGGATTCAAAACCCTTAAGTAGTCTATTATTTGTAAGTCATTCATAATTTCTAAAAGTTTTTCTCTTGCCTTTGGATTGTTAATGTTACAATAATTTTCAGTATCTATTGAAGGGTCAAGAGCCAGATTAAAATCACCACATAAAATTTAATTATCATTATCAAATTCTAAAAATGTCTCTCTTACTAATTCATAAAACTCTGGATTGTCAGAATTTGGTCCATATATATTAATTAAAGTAACTCTATTATCCTTCGATTGTCATATCTAGAGCTAATAAATTACCATAATCGTCCTGTTTCTCCCTGTGAACATGAAATTCAAAATTGTTATTAAAGAGAATACTTACCCCTCTTGAGTTTGACTTGTACGAATTAAAAATGCATTTATATCCCCATTGTGTTTCAACATAAGGTTCTATTTCTTTAGTAAAGTGAGTATCTTGCTAACAGAGAATTCAGAAACCTTTTTTCTTATAATAATTTAAAACATCCTGTTTCTTGGTACCTGTTGCCAAGCCTTCACAATTCACCGTTGCTAGTTTAATTGAGCTACTTTTTTAGTTTGTACTGGTTTAGAAAAAAGCAATAAAGAGACATCGAATAAGTGAAAGCACCATCTTTCCAAATAATGAAAACACATAATGATATTAGAAAAGCAGGGGGACAGACACATTTACACAAAAAGTAAACATGATCTGAATTTAGGGAATATCGAGCCCGATCTCACAGTCAAAATGTGTAATTTTCTCAAAGTCCGCTCCGCTGCATATTTGAGTAATTATTCAGTGTACTTTTAATTTTTCAGACACGTTGTCCAAAATGTCAAATTTGTAGCGATTTCCCTCTTCGTCTAGGGCAAGCACTTTTCCATTATAATACCAAGCACTGTAAATTCGCGGATCATTGTTCAAGTCGCGCACCAGTTTAGCGTTCATTTGCGTTAGGTGATCGTGCATGGTGAAGATCTCTTTAAGATTTTCGTCAGCTCTGTTTTTGATTACCATGATCTTGATGTCGGTGTTTCGGAATTTTGCGATCACAGGTCGTGGTCCTCTTCCATCTCCCCCGGGAATCCGATGGATCGCCAGGACATCTGCGGGGTCAAGGTCAACGTTCACCACTTCCTTGAGTGTTGCGCAAAGCCTTTGTTTAAGATTTTTTTATTTTTCTCCTCTACCCAGTTCATAAATTTTATGTTAGATTTTTGGGAATACTGCTGCTTTTGATTAGCGAGGGTGATTGCAGACCCTGCAATAGATTCGCATGTCTGAAGCTGTTTCTTCAAATCCCTCGATTCCCTTGCCTGTGCACTTAGTTTTTCTCTAAGAGTGTCAAAATCAAGATTGAATCCATCCAAAATCTCTTTCGTTTGTGTTTGGAATTCTTTATGTTTTCTCTCTATTTTCATCTCGAATTCTTCCTTAACTTTGTTTTTAATACCCTTTTCGAAATCTTCTTTCATTTCTGAAATTATTTCTTTTTTATTTCACCTTTCAGTTCATTTTTCATTTCGAGCAAAATTTCTGAAACTATAAGTTTTACATCCGATTTTTTAACCATATATTCTCTGATCTCAGTGAGACTGTCCTGAATTTGTTTAAGATCGTAAGTAATATCATGATGTTCTGATTGACTATCGTCTTGATTGAGGGAGTGATCTCCGCTACTTGTTCTTGGTTTTTTCACTGCAGCTTTCTCAGAAACAACGGATTTTCTTATAGACATAGGTGCAGCTTTTAAATCTAGCTGCACAATTTTTTTTGGTTTTATTTGTTCTTTGTCTGGTGTTTTTTTTTTTTTGTTAGATCCCGCTTTATCCGAAGGCATCGTGAGTGAATGCGTGAGTGAATACGTCTTCACAATGAAGAACAATGAAGAATGTCTTAGATTTAAACAGTACACTTGTCACTAAGCCCAAAGTTAATGCAAAACTCACCAATATTGAGTATAAAACTCCTTTCCACAGAATTAAACACACTTAAAACCATATAAAAACAAGGTTTAGGAAATAAACAGCAGAGCCCAAAATTTTTCGTCAGTCACAGACCATCACGTGACCGGAACTTTTTTTTATCAAATCTTGTTTAATAAATTAACTCTTAAAATAGGTCTCCTAAGAAAATATTTCGTTTACAGTAAGGGGAAAATGTCTTTTAGACCAGAAGAATGGCTTTTTAAAAAGATATTATGTAATCAATGACACTTCATATATCATATAATCAATATTTACATGTACTTATCAACCGAATTCATAATTCGTCTTCATTTTTGTGTGATTTTTTTTGAGACAGATAAAAATAATTAATACGTATATTCCTTTCTTTACTAATAATTTCATAATTATTTAAAAGCATTTTCAATATTTTAAGATATATAAGTGACAAGATGCAACATACATGTACCTTCATGTTTTGTAGTTTTTAAAATGTGTTGCATGATGCAAGCTCCCTGTAGTTTTTTATTTAACAAATAACGAATAAAAAAGTGAAGTCGACAAATAACAATGTTGAACAATTTCTAAGTTATAATGGTCAATCTTAATATGTAACAGAACTCTAGATCGAGAATATCTATGGTAAGAAATCTGTGTAAAGTATAAATGTAGTGAATATGTTATGGAGGTCTACTTCAATTGTTTGTTTTATATTTTAACTTCAATAGTTCTATATAAAACAATTGGTTGCATGATAAATTATTCATTCTCAATTTATTTCAATAGATTATATTTTTTTTTCAAATTTATATTGCAGTAATTTTTTCAATAGTATAACTGATGAGCAAAATGATCTTCAATTGAGAAGGAACTTTTACAATTAATAATAAACATGAAATATACAATTGGATTTATACAATAATTAAACATGACACAAAGAAATGATATTCAATAGCTTGATTTAAAATTAAGCGAAAAACAAACAAATTATTTCCCATTTTCATAACACATGAACTGTATGATTATTCCTACAAGTACAGCTGGTATTATACTTAATATAAAAATAGCAATGATAATGATAAACGTAATTGACATAGAACGAGATATATGTGTGTAACACTGAGTTCTTGTAACAAACTGATGTCGCTTTATCGCTTTTATTTTCTTAAAATGAAAGAAAACTAAGCAGAATAAAGGCAAAAAGTACATATAACTTCCAAGCGCAATCTCAGTTATTAAACCATGTTTATATTCAAGTATACCTTTCAATTCCATAATTATTACTGTCCCGTAAGCACAAGCTGCAACAACACTAAATACCCAAAGAACAGCAGAAATTTTTCTAACTTTTCCACACGTTGTTCCAAGACTTTCAAGTGGTGACGATATTAATGCACGGCGAACATAAGCAATTAAAACTATATGCCAATTTGCTGCATGTTGGAAGAACATGGTAAAAATATAGTAAATAAACCTCTCCTTAAGATTGAAAATCGTAAAATACGATTTTAGACCTGATACAAACCGGGAACTAGATGCCAAAAGATCAGCAATTCCTAGGCAGGCAATGACTGTATAAGTTGGCGTATGCAAATTTCTTTTCGTAGAAATAAGTATAATTGTGAAACAGTTTCCAAAAGCCCCAAATATAAATATTATAATAGCAGAAAGGAAGGAAACAAAGGAGTCTTGGAGAAAATTGTCTGCATCTTTAATATCTGTCATATTATTTCCAGACATGAGGAAGCTCCTGTTGTGCACTTTACTTGAAAAAAACAAACAAATCTTCAGTTAAGGCAGTACTCTCCATTATACTATAAAATACAATAGAATATTGATACTCATTCATAATATCATCCATAATATTTTACACATATATGCATGCACGATGTAATGTACAGTGTTGGCCAATGAAGATCTATCTTCATATCATTTAATTTCTATAAAATACTTTATTCTGATTGGATAAAAATTTTTTTTGATAACTGCATCAATACAATCTAGAGTCCGCTTGCACTTAGCAGCCGGAACTACTTTGGCAGTCTTTATATGTATATTCCCGCTTCCAGATTACTTTATGAAGGAATAATTTTTAATACTTTTACTTTAATAAATATTTTCCTGAATTTCGAAACCCGCCCGTTACGTTTCTGGCTTATTTTCTACTTTCGTTTCTTTTTTTTAATTAACCCCCTTTGCTAAACAAACCACATCGTCTGCATAACAACAATACAGTTTTGTTAAAAAAGGAATGAAATTGACATACTTTTGTTAAAGATTTGACTTTAAGGTATCAGGTATGAACAACAGAACTCCGAAGAAATGTTTTTTATGCTAACAAAGCGGGAAAAACCGTTAAATCTGTTAAATTTTGGGAAACGAATGATCGAGAAAAACGACACTGCACGAATGAAGAGTGGATGGAATTCTTTCAATCTTACACAGTCGGCAGCAGACTCTTCTATGTTTACAGCATTGACAAGTTGTGATACGTAATTATATGTTCGGTTTGAAATTCAAATGAAAAGATGCACAAGTGAAATCCAAAATTTCTGTGACCTAGAACTGTTAGGATATTTGAGTAGCTTCCCATTGTTACATTTACGAACTTAGATAACTTACCGGGGAAAATAAACCCATTTGAATAATACAACAGGTAAGTTGTTTTTGTGTTAAAGATTTTGTAAATTATCTCAGAGAATGTTAGGAATGACAGAACATTATTTGAGAACGTTTTTTTGTTAAGTCTAGAGCATTTTGAATTTCAGCAACGTTAGGGTAACGTTTTTGTGATGTATTTTTGTGCATGGTTTTTGATGCATAAATTAAATGGATAAATGAAAGAAAGTTTTGTTTTATAATTTTAAAATCATAATTAAATGATAAGAAATGAATGTAATATTTTTTCCCTTGATCGATGCATCAAAGAAAAAAATTGGACCGAAAACTTTTTCATCAATGCGCGCGCGTAGCACATTGATGAAGTTTTATGTCCAATTTTTTTTATACATTGATCAAAAGAAAAAAAAATATTACATTCATTTATTAAACCAATGGTTAATTGATTGCTTACATTAAAAAGAAAATAGGATATTGTTAATATTTGGGTAGTATATCTTTTGTAAATTTGATCAAGATTCCAATTGACATAATTCTGGGTGAATTTCCGTCTATGGAACAGGAAATGTGTCGTTTTAATAATAATAAAAAAACCAATAACTAACAAGGAATTAATTGTTTGGGATTCCATGTACTAGACCTTTTAGTTACCACTTAGATATTGTCATGGAAGTAAAATTTGCTGATTAGCTTTTTTGTTTATTATAATAGATAAACAGGCTTCTATAACATAAGGCATAATATTAGATGTAATTTCTACTTTTAAAATATTTTCTTATATTTACGACCTACAAAATGTAATTTTCTACATATTATTTATTTTCTCTTAAAGGTCATAGCACATTTTAAAAGATTTCAGTACAGGTCTACGTAAGAATCAAACAGGAGGTGATACATGGGGTTCTAAGAAATTAATGATTTTTCACTCAGGTTTTTTCTCGGTGTATAAGACATGTATGTGAAAGGAAAAAAATAGGTCAGTGTTACTATTGAAACCTGGACAAAAAATTTCCCTAACAACGGGCCAATTTTTTATTATAGATTGACAAATTTTCACCCATTTTGAAGGTTTTATAGAAAAATTACTAATTATTTTCTTCGTTAGTGTCACAAGAAAGATACACTCTTGTAGTATTCTGCCAACGTAATAAAAAAGAAATGACATTCTTTATTATATTTACTATAGATATAGCTAAAGATACATGTTTCCTGTTTTTTGCGGATTCAGCATTTTGCTTGATTTTAGCAAATTTAATATCTACTATCTGTTGCTAAGCAACAGTATGGATGGTTTGATAAACTAAAATGGGGAAAATGTAAAGCATTAGCAGAAAAATCATGTAAATTGTAATCATTAAGTACCAAAACAATTTTTAAAATAATAAAATATAAAATAATCTAATAAAAAAACTTGTGAACCAATGACTATTTTACAATAAGTTATCTCCATGGCAACAGTACATTTTCCTTGGCAACAAAGCATTAAAAGTTATTTTTAGCACCTATTTATAGAATTTTTTAAAAGATCATTTGACTCTTACAGTTTTTTAGCTATTGCACGGGATCAGCATTGTCAAACCGGGCTTTTAAAAATATTTAGAGTTAATATATCCATATCAACAGCAGTTATCGACATAGCCACAATTTTTTTTTATATAGAATCAGTATGTGGCAATTCCTCTACAAAATATGTGTCTTTTAGGTTTTTAAGAAGGCAAAAACATTCTACAATGTACTTACATGTATTGAAATGAAAAATCTATAATAACTTGACGTATGTTTGTATTTTTTATTTTCACTTTCAAATGGTTAATCAATGACCTACTTTTCATACTTATGGCTTATTGAGACTCTTGAGTCTTCTATTTTTTGCAAAATCCTTAAATTTGGTATCATTACAAATATCTCTAATTTTAGATTTGTTAAAACGAAATATATTGAGATAAAGAACAGTATTTGAGCTCAAAAAAGGCCATTAAAGAATACCAAACACGGTGTATAGCAAACTAATTTGAAAAAGCATTGGAGTGATTTCATATTTTTTTAAATGCCCTATTTTATTTTGGTTAAACAAATGTAAATCGATATATCGATTAACAACATTAAGAATTTGTTAGAAAGAATTTAATTCAATTGTTGTAAAAAATTTCGATTTTTTTTCATAGGTCCTAAGTGGTTTTCCGTAGAGTGAGAAAGTTATACGAACTTAAAAAAAAAAAAAAACAATATGCTAGTACTGCTACCTGCAAGGCAAAAATTTTTGTGTTGCATATATTTATAATTCTCGGAAGCCCTGAAAAAAGAAAACATGGGCCTCGTGTAATTGGTTTTTTTTCTTTCTAAAATCATTTATGTTGACTTTGATTTAAAAAATGGAACGGCCTTGTGCTAATAATATAAAAAAAAAACGCTCTAATTGAAATAATCATATTCATTTGGTAGTTTCATATAAATATCAAGGGGATTGGACTATGTTATTTGATATCTCGAATTACAATTTGAAATCTGAAATTCTATGAAAACGAATTATTATAATAGAGATATCGAATTATCAAATGGATAGAAGGAAGTATAGTGATCTGTGAAAACGATTAATGTTTTGCAAGAAGGATATTGAGAAAACGAACAGTAATCAATTTCAAAGACCATAAAACAATACAAAATAAGAGCAGAGCAAACACGGACATCTGAAACGTCAGAGGTAAGATCAGGTGCCATGGAGGAGTGAGCATCCCCTGTCGACCGGTCACGCCCGCTGTGTGCTCCTTGTCTTGATTAGGAAATAACGGAAAAATCCGTCGTCAATTCAGTGTATAAATAATGGACTAACAATTAGTATGAAAAAGTCCGTCAGCATTTAACCCATTGATAAATGGTATTTTCTGACAAGGTCGTCGTATAAGCAATAGAACGTACGGGACGATGACTGCTGATATTCTCGTTTCATCAACTTGATTGTCAATAATTTTACCTCGTTTTAGAAATAGTTCATACGTAGAACAAGTTCTTGCGTATCGAATTAACTGAGATATATACACTCCGTATGCAGGTGATGAAGGTATATTGCTGTATAAGTTAGGGAAGTTGACGATAGAAAAAGCCATCAGGTTTATCATAAAGCTTGGTTGTTTGATTACCATTAACGTCTTGCAAGGAACCTAATGATATTCTGTGGAAACGGATGGTGAAATTCGAATCCCCAAATTAGTTTTTACTTTTTTGAGAAAGGAATGTGTCCCTTCAAGGATTTGTAAAGATTAGGTCTCAATTCCTTTTTCATTGTCTTGATTGAAACGTTTGTAACGACTTAAATCCGTACCATTCATTAATTTAATGTCTACAGGTTTTTAAATAACACTAACTTGACATTCCAGCTGAAATAATGATCATGAATTACAACTATATACATATGTGTGTATGTGCTGCAATTTTTTTTCCAATAGTTGAATATGGATAACAATTTTAATCTTTAAAGTTTTACAATAATTACATACCAATAATTAAGCCCTCCTTCATGTAATGCATGTGTCCATAAAGTTCTTTCCCCTAAACCGAGTGGTAGTCTGTTTACTTCAAATTTATCTGATCCTTCTGCTTCTGCATACAGAAGCCCAAACACTTCACAAGGATTTTTTTTAGATTAAAATATGTAAAATGGGGGTCTGCTTGTGAATTTCCTTGAAACATCAAATGGCATTGACTATGTTAACAATTGTATTGGGCTATGAAAAAAAATCTGCTGTTTAAAAACAAGCTATGTAAGTATACGAGTTGTTTTTGATGCATAAGAATTAACTTATGTTTTCTGTGACCTTTTGAACCACCTGTCACAACGGTGTATCTATGATCTATATTGCTAAGTCCTATTTAAATTTAAACTAACAAGTGGAAATTTCAAACAAACAAAATCTTTAGGGGCTCAGTATGGGATTGGGAGGGCGTGAGTGCGAAAATCGGATGCAACCGACCTAAGTCGATACAAACTTAATAGCAACTGTTCCTTTGCCAAGTGTTTAGCACTTGAAGTGAAAGTTGTGGGTCCTTCGGATGAAGTTTTACTGAATCATTATGTTTGTTTAATTGTATTCACATTTCAATCTATCAAGACACTTTTAAAAAAATTACGGCAAACTATTGACTTTCATTTTATTATATATCACAATTCCTACATCGTTGAAAAAGAACGATTGAATATAATGGCAAACCTTTAGAAAAGTTGGAAAAAACAGACATCTTAAAGTTTGCAAATAAGCAATGAATCAATAAATAATAAATATAAACTTTCATTTTTAAAATGCAATTATTAAAATTTAAATTTTCTATATCTAAATTTAACACGCGAAAGATAACACCTTTTCATTTCTGCTAAAACATAATAGAAAAAAGTCCTCAAAAAATACAACTCATAATTCAAAATATAAAAGTATTGTCAAGATAAGTTGTTGTGTTAAGGGAAAACAATTGCAAAAACAAATGAAGTTTATTTTTGTTCTAAATAGATTAACAACCTTCGTTTTTTAAGTGAATATAAGATAAATTTGTCCATATGTCATTTTCATCAATGCACTTATTTGCGTAAACAAAAAATTCTAGTTTAGTGCAGCATTTAATATGTATTTTTTTAAATAAAGGAAGAAAAATGCGAGTTAAGTTCACATATGTGTAAAACAAGCTAGTTTATTTAAGGTAAGCGCTACTTGCTCAAGTTACTATCCACCATAATTATCTATGGTGGATATCGAAGGCTTTGTATATCTTTGTGACAGTGCGTATATATGATCAGGTAGTTGTCTCAGTTTTAATAAAGGGCCAACGTAGGTTTTTTTCTTTCAATCTTTGCTACCTAAATTGTGAGACTGATATAAACCGAAACATGTACATTTACTTCCTTTCGTATAACGTTGGTGGTGCTCCTCATAATGATATGGTGTCATTTAATAATGACTTCGCAGTCTTATTCAAAGAAAACGGTTTGTTTATTGTTCAAAGTCTCTCAATAGAATTTTTGCTCGTAATATGAAAGAGATGTGTCAGACTATGTGTTTTTTTTAGTTTACTTGGAAACATCTTGTCGACATATAAGTTGAACTAATCATTGTTGATTGTTAAACGTTATAGATATATTTAAATGTTTAGTCGAAGGCTACAGCAACTGCTCCCTTCTTATGTATAATACTTTGATGGAATCCTGCTTTCTATGAATACAACAACGTTTTTTTTTTTTGCTTCTTACAAAGGAACTTTGTAAGGTTCCCATCTGTTTACCCAATAGCAATCAAAATTTTATCAAAGTATTCACACCTGTATCTGCAAAACATAGATATGATTCAGTATGGCAGGAGATGTCTCTATATAAAGGAACATTGTTCGAATGGGCGTAAAACAACATGCAACAAATTGATATGGGTTTATATCAACCAAGACCTTGTTTTGGAGGACGTTATTTTCGTAGACTAACCCCGCGCTATTGTGTTTCCTTCATATAAAATTAAACTTAAAATTCCATTTCTTATCGCAGCCCGATCATATGCCCCTTTGGCATTGATTCAATTGCAATTTAAATTTTTAGGCTTGTGTATTTATTTAAGTTTTCACATCCAGTTATTAATTTTAATTATTAAACTGTTTTTAATACATGTTTTATATTAAACTTAAATATGCATTAATTTAATTTGGATAGTTAAATCATGGATGAGTAAAGGAAAATAACACTATTTCTTAGTACAAGTATATTATCATAAAAACTCTAAATATGAAGAGTCTAAAAATGGTAAATAAAATTTTATTCCCTGTGCCCAGTTAAATTATAATCTTCAACGTATTTCAAAGTAAGTAAATAAAAATAAATTGGTAGTTTCCTTCGAAATAGATGTGCTGTTTTTTTTTCTAAAAAACATATACCACTTCCTTTTAATAATTGTTATTTTGTACACTTTTTCATTCACTTAGCCATGCCTTCATGGCATTTTATATAGCATAGTCATACATGTATAGACTAGTTTTGGTTCTTGCATGTAGGCTTTATTTAAGAGTCATTCAGGAATTAATTTATTTATAAATGATTGATTGTTTGTTTATTGTTTAACGTTCATCTCGATAACTTTCCCTCATATGGGGACGTCACCGTATGCCGGTGAAGGGCTTCAAAATTTGACCTTTACTCGGAACTCAGGGCCATTGACCAGTGAGGGATCTTTATCGTGCCAGCGCCTACTGTAACACGGTACCTACGTTTTTAAGGTCATATTCGAAAAACCCGTGACTTTAACTTCAAGTGCTGAGCACTTGGCGAAGGCATCGTCCCTACCTACACTGTATGTTTGCGTCTTAGGAATGATGTGAATGCGAATCCAACCCAGGTCTCCCGATCACGATTGATTGATTGATTGTATATTGTTTAATATCCCTCTTGAGAATTTTTCACTCACATGGAGACGCCACAACTTGCCGGTTGAGATTTGCAAATTTTGTCCTATACTCGGCATTTAGAGCCATTGAACAGGGAGGGATATTTTTCGTGCTAATATTAACCTAACTGCGACACGGGACCCCGGTTTATACGGTCTCCGCTCTACGACTAGGCTACTGTGATCGGTAAATCAATTTATAAAAAGTTCAGTAAAAGTATATCTTTCCATAAACTGCTTATTTTATTTATATGTGTTCAGAGATTTCATTCGCATTTATTTGAAGAAAACTGAAAAATAAATTTCCGTTCTATAAGATGAACTCTGTCTGGCGCTAGAGAGGTAAAACAGCATTCACTTTGAAAGGATGACCGAGTATTTTTTTCGTCAGAAACTATCTTTATTTTTTTTTATTTTAATTAACATATATAATAAAAGATGAAAGGTGATTTTTGTTAAACCATTTTTTAAAGAAGGAAATATTAGGAAAATGTATCTAGAATGCATCGAACGCTCAGAGATAATAGATAATTTCATAAAACAAACTTCTTTCATACATTTGCGTACAGTTTATACTGTAGTAGTAGATTTCAATTTAACTCATGTCTAAATGTCCCACATCTGTTGAGAAATTTCGTGTAGAAGAGGTAAACAGGAAATAAATGATCGGGTTTATACAATTATTCAGCATTACACCAAGATTGGATATTGAATATCTTATTTTAATTCAAGAACAGAAAACATACTCAGAATTTCAAAACCTAAAGACGTAATGTAGTGTTTCGTGTGTAAAGTGCAAGGGAGGTCACTACTTGTGAACCCCTGCCGGTGTAAAGACGAATAATGACCCCCATCGAATAATGACCGGGGGTCATTTTTCGACAGCGAAAAATACGTCCGGCGACGTCACTTACGGTCGAACCGGAAGTAGTCAGAAAATTCATATTTTTGCTCTTTTTGACAGGTTTTTGGGTAACATGTGTCACTAGAAGCTTAAATATTAATTTTCCGTCCATCGTTGTCACTTCCGGTCAAACCGGAAGTACCAAAGAATGGCTTAATTTTGCTATACTTAACATAGATTTGGAGGATTAGCCCATTTTTGGACTTCATTACTCTTTTTTTTTAAATGAAAGTTACTTCCGGTCAAACAGGACGGAAGACCTACTCGTTGCCTTGCAACGAGCTCGGCTCTAGTTTATTATTATCTTTTTTGTTTTGATTTAACGTAATGTTCTTTTTTTTGGGGGGGGGGGATAAAAATTTCCTCCTCTTTCATTGTCAAATAGGATTTGCAAACTAACAAACTAAAAGTTGAAATGACGGAAAATTTAATTTTTCCTATATGTTAAAGAGTATTTAAACCTGATTTTTGCATGGTTTGATTTCTAAAAACAAGTGGAATATCATTCTTTAAGCAAACATTATAAGGAGGAATATTAAAAAGAAATTTTATTTACTTGACAATTAAAGAATCTCTTTTCAAACACAATTTTAGCATTGAAAGATCGTGAATCTCTTAATTATTTCATACGACTTTTTGTATTTTTCTGGTTACAGAAAATATAAAATTAGTTTCGCTGTAAAAAAGATATCAAAGAGTGTATATTTTGTATCACTTTAAAGGGGGTCATTTTTCAAAGGGGGTCATTATTTTATAGGACTAACATATAAAATAATGACCCCCTAGGACCCTTTTTCTACAAAAAATGATTTTTTTCTACGGGTGGGGGTCACTTTTTGTTGTTGAAAAATGACCCCCCGGTCATTATTCGATGGGGGTCATTATTCGTCTTTACACCGGCTTGTACCTGTGATATAAACGGATAACCCTGAGATGCTGCAAATATGTACAATGCGCAGTCTTAATCACTTGGTATAGCGTATTTGAGGTTTCTACTGGTAGCGAACAAGTGACACTGGTAGGGAAGAGTCCACACACCGACGAACTTCCACAAGAGACAAACAGGAATAACCGCACACTTGCCCTTGTGCGGTGACAATCAGGGATGGTTGCAAACTTGAAACTAAAATACGGTTCTAGTATTTAGACACTGGTTGGGATGTCCGCACACCAATGCTCTGCTACAAGATTCAGCCAGGGATGTCCACACACCTGATTTCGCGCAACAACAAGCAGGGATGTCCACACACCTGATTTCGCGCAGCAACAAGCAGGGATGTCCACACACCTGATTTCGCGCAGCAACAAGTAGGGATGTCCACACATCTGATTTCGCGCAGCAACAAGCAGGGATGTCCACACTCCTGATTTCGCGCAGCAACAAGCAGGGATGTCCACACACCTGATTTCGCGCAGCAACAAGCAGGGATGTCCACACACTTCATTCAGAGTCTGGGTGACCACACACTCTAGCAATAAGCAAGGATGACTGCACACATATCACTGTCGATATAGGTAGGGAAATCCACACCCTTACATGTACAAGCAAGGTCTGTTAAGTAGTTAATCCAGAACCTCTTTATTATAATCGCCAGTAAAAACCCTATATATTCCAAGTACCATATATTATACATAGTGATCATTTATTTACAAACTAATATAAATACTAATTAAGACTTCATTAAACACACTTTAAGTTACCCAGCTAAAGTAACATACAATGATTATAAATGATAACTTTATTCTAATTCAACACTAATTAAGTATTCATTATTTACATATATTTGCATATACATGTATATAATAAGTAACATAAAATAACAAGGGCGATAACTCACGCAGTGCTGAAAATACAGAAAAAAAAGATTTCCGCATGTATATGTATATTCCGCATGTATATATATAACGGAGTTGAACAGACAATAAATATTGCACTTATAATGATAAACATTATAGACATTGAATGTAACATATGTGTATACGTTCATTCAGATGGACATTGTTGCTGCCTCAATTATCTTATTTTCTTAATATGAAAAAACACGATAAGGATCAAAGGCAAAAAGTAAATATAAGACAATAGTACAAAATCTGTGATAAAGCTATCCTAAGATGTCAAAATAACTTTTGAGTTCCAAAGTTATAATTCATCCATAAATAGACGCCATAGTAGTACTAAGTACCAAATTAACGCTAGATATCTGAAAAACCTATCGACACGTGATTTCAGCACTTTGAAGTGGTGACAAAAACTATTTACAACGTAAATATACAAACAAAAATATGTGTAAATTAGCTGCATGTAGGAAAAAAGATAACTATTATGATGTATATTACAATTTCCATGTAAATTTTGAATATTCCAAAATAGTAATGTAGTAGTAAAACAAATCGGGAAAAAGATGCTAGAACGTCAGCAATTCCCATGCGTAAGTTAGTATCTGTAATTCTTTCTAGTTAATCCAATTATGAGCAATGCTTTTGCAAAAGTTAAAGTCGCTTATGGTATTGTATTTTTATAGTTTTTGATTTTCTTATGCGCTGCTTCATCCTCGGAATAACTTGGTAGCCTCCTGTTGTTTTCTGTATTGTGTTTATTTATTTTAAATTTTTAAATTTTAAAAAGTGAATGGGATCGGGCAGCAGGCAAAACCTATTTTAGCCCTCCTACAAAGTCAAGATGAACACACACAATATTTAGGTATGAAAATAAAAAGACAAACATATTTAAAAAGAAACAAGAAAAAGAGTAGAAAAAAAATTACAATGTTGTACCGTTTAGGAAATGTTGACAGAAGTAACGTACAGTGTAAAGTGTAAAACGTTTGGTTGCTGCGATGTAAGCATGTACATTTTCAAATATTTGAATATTAATACACTGTACCGAGTCCATGATTAGGACTACTTATTGCAAACGGAAACAAATCAAGTTCATGAATTTGATTTCAATCAAGAATATTTTGGATTGTTTGGAAGAGTACATTTCATGTAGAGGTATATTTCTGGTGCTGTGTTTAGTTAGAGATTTCAGCAATGCCATGCTCAATATTATTTCAAGCTTATATAAAAATTATTAGCTTTTAGTAAATCTAGCATCTATTCTAAAATGAATTGAGTCAGTATATCTGTAAACTGTTATTGTTACGGCGTTATATACTATTTTTCAATCCATTAATTTTTTGTAATTTTGACAGTAGAATATCAGATCCGTCTTCAGAGTTTGTCATATTTAGGAGTCTTTGTCATTCTCAAAGGGAATTATGACACACGTACTATTTACGTCCACATGTATGTTTACTCATATACATCTTTTGGAATAACCTACATATATCTACTAAAAGGGTTAAAAATTGAATTCATTAAACTAGATTAGTGCCATGATACAGTAGTATCCATTATGCTGTTATCGCCTAAAGTATCTCTTGAGAGGTATACGTAAGTATAAGAAAACGCGTCTTTTCAGCTTAAGTCTGTCTCACCTGATAATAAATTATCTCTGAATCGACAAACAACGGTTCAGAAACTTTCGGACAGGAGGGGAAAACATGAAATAAATTATTGGATTTATGCAATTATTTAACATGACGCAAATGTAGGAGATTGAATAGCTTAATGAAAAAGGATAATGCATGCAAATACCGGTAATTGAATGGTAATTTTCTTTCCAGCATATGTATTGTATGATGACATGCACATATGATGGAGTTGTACTGATGACAAATATGGCAATGATGATAATAAACATAAAAGACATTGACTTAGACATATGTGTATAACGCGGTGTTCTTGTTGTTTCGGATTTATGTTGCTTCATCGTTCTTATTTTTCTAACATGAAAGTAAACTATGAGGAATAATGGCAAAAAGTAAGTATAAGACCAGAATATAATTTCAGTGAGCAAACTGTCTTCAAGTGAAACAATACTTTTGATTTCAAGTATCATTATTGTACCGTAGGCTGACGTCACAACACCACCTGCTATCCAAATAACGATGGAAATTTTCAAAACCTTTCGACACGTAATTCCAATGCTATGAAGTGGGGACGAAATTAATTTACAACGCAAATATGCAAATAAAACTACATGGAAATTTGCTGCATGTAGGAAAAACAAAGTAATAATGCCATATACTGTAATTTCCATCGAATTTAAAAAGTCAAAATATTGGTTCAAATGTAAAACGAATCGGGAACAGGATGCTAGGAGGTCAGCAATTCCAAGACAAGCTATGGCGGTGTATGTTGGCGTGTGTAAGTTTCTTTTCACAATAACTAACATAATTGTAAAACTGTTTCCAATCACTCCAGTTATGAGTATTAACGTAGCAACAACTAAAGTAACTAAGAATTCCGTTGGAAAATCATTGTTTCTAGAAGTGTTGTACGTAACGTTATCCTCCAGCTCTAAGTCACTGATGTTGTAATTCTTGCTTAAAGGAAATAGGCTTTCAACTGTTGTGTTTCTGTCCATTTCTAACAAAAGAAAGGAAAATGAATGTATGGACTCAGGAAATTCATTTTACACGTGCATGTATATTTTTAAATGGTGTTCAATAAAACCAACATTGGGAGGTTGACAAAACACGGATAAGTCACGGAATACGGATGCACGGAATACGGAAATAAGTTTACAAAATACGGAGAAATCACTGATAAATTTTTATGTACGGAAAGTTTAAATTAAGGATAATTTTATTTCTGCTATTCGGTAGTAATTATTATCATTTTACTTTTTGAGTTTACGGAAATCCGTATAGCTTAACTGTATACGTAACAATGGTATCCACGGTGACGTCACAAATAGAGCTAGGATTTGGCGCGAGATGGATGACGATAAAGCTTCAGAAGTTCAACCTATAATTTCGAATAGACACTCTAGCCTTAGTGATAGAGATGTTGAACATTTAATATTATATAAAGAACATAATTCACAAATGCCATTTCGCCCAAAAGGTGGCAAAGTTTATGTTTTTCATCCAAAAAATGAAATGGAGAATAGAGATTGGGTTGCAGATGGACATAGGTATATTTCAAATATTTATAATTAATAAATATAGAGCTGTAAAAAACTGTTCTTATATTTTTATCTATTATTCTATCGATTGTTTTCTCTTCTTTATCTGCTATCTCTTATCTTCTTTCTTTCCTTTCTTATACGTAGGTTTTCATGTGAAGGAACCCGGAAAGTGAAAGGAAACTCCGGAGAATTAAAAAAGTATTATTACTATTTGCATATTGCTACGGAGGGGAGAAAAAGAAGAATTACAGACAAAAGGTTTAGGAAAGAGGTGTATGTTCCTTTATCATCGCACGGAAATGGCACAAAACAGACAAAAATTTCCGTGAGAATTAAACCCTCCGTGATCAAACAAATTCAAGAAAATGTTAAGACCAGCTTTGGATTATGTTTACAACTATGAATGTAAATTTTGCGTCCTCGTGCGTTAAACTTTATGATAGCGCAATGTCAAACTCAATTTCATCAGCCGTTCAAATGAGCATTGCTAATATAATGCATTCTCCAGAGGAAAACATTACAGTTGACTTTATGAATTCTGATGTCCAGAAAAATTGCAACGACTGTGGTCGCTATGCCATTGCAAACGCAGTAGAGATATGTTTCGGTGGACTTCCAGAAAATACTCATTTCCACACTGAAGCAATGAGGCCCCATTTGATGAAATGTATCACTGACGGAATTTTCCGTAAATTTCCGTCATCTCCGTGTAAACGCCAACAGTCAATAGAGTTTACATTTGACATGAAGTTGTTTTGCACGTGCAGAATGCCTGAACATGGATTCATGTTTAATTGCACTAAATGTCGCCAGTGGTTTCATCCACGATGTCAAAATACAACACTTAGTGAAAAACAAATTAGAAAGTCTAAAACCATCAAATGTATGGATTGTAAGAGTTCATAAGTTTATTAAATAATTCTTTGTTATCAAATATTGTAACATTTTCTTCCGATAAATAAATTCCGTGAATATTACTTACTGTTTTATTTTTATTTATAGATCTCACGGATTTTTTTAATGTACGGAGATGCACGGACGGATTTATCATCCGTGCAAAAAACAATCCGTGATTTGTACTATTTTCTATATTTCCGTGCATCCGTGATTCCGTGACCTGTCCGTGTTTTTTAAACGGCGCCAACATCACTGTAACAATAAAATCAGTTTAATTACTAGTGTGCTATGCTATTAGATTTGTCTTAAAAGGGGAAAGAAGTAAAGATAACAAACAGTGGATGATCTAAAAAACTTACTCTGTAAAGAGGACATAAAAAACTTTGGAAATAGCACAGGTGGGACCAGGTGTAAAGAAGGAGAGGGTATCCCCTGTTGACCGGACACAAGCGCCTTGAGTCCTTGTCTAAATAAGGTAGACGGAGCATCTCATAGTTAATAATAGAATATATATATATATATTATTTATAACAGTAACCTGATCCGAAGGGTCGTATCACGTCGAGTTGACAGGCGCGGATCATCAGATCTAACGAGACACGAAGCGTCGAGTTTGATCTGATGATCCACGCCTGTCAATGAGGCGTGATACAGCTCTTCGGATCAAGTTACTGTTATAATGATAAATTTATTATATACCCCCTTATAACTACTAAATATAGCAGAAAAAAACTTTACAGATCAATTGTATAATATTTATCCATAAAACAAAGCATAATAACAAGGGACTTTTTAACGCGCAAGAAAAATAACGTCATGTTTTTGCGTACTATGTCATCAGTTTCAGAGAGTGATGATATGGATTCAGAAAACCACAGTGTGGTGTTCCGGAAAATCGGATCAAACTCTGTAAAATTAACAGTAACAAAAACAAGGAAATTGATGGGTATATAATAAATGAAACACATCAGCTAAAGATCCATATAGGTTATACTTGTTAACAAGGTCATTATAAGGAACATGGATGGAATTTACAAAATGCAAACTGAAAACGAGGTTGGTTAAATCATCAACTCATCTGTCAGTGTTGTTACTCAGTTAAAACATTGATCGTACTTAGAGTATGCTCTTTAGTAACAAAAAAAAACTTCAACACGTTACCTCTATAGGCAGGTTTAAGCGGAATATGAGTAGATGAGTAAGGAAGTTAAATGATAGAAAAGATGAAACCATCTCGTTTGTCTTCGTGGTATCTTTTATTTCAAATTTACTTGGATATATCGTGTTGGCATATGGCTTGATTTTATTAGCGTGTTACCTATAAGGAACTCCACAACGTTTTAAATATCAATTTCAGAATAGATTATCTTGTCGATTACGTATCACAATATATGTAAATTTCGAAGTTCAGTTTTTACCTAATAGGTAACTGTCCATGATATTAAGGGACTCCGACCCTCAGCCAGGAAAAACAACTCTTTAATTTAGAATATAATTTAAAAAGTCTTTAAATTAAGCTTGAAAATTAAATCTTTTTATGCAACAATTTTCATTGTATGCCTCTCAATGTGCTTCAAGGTTCTTTGAACTTCTCAGAAAGGTCTAATTAAAAGTAGAATTTTTTTATCCCGAAAAAGCATTTTTAGATACCAATGTTTATTAACATAGTATGAAATTAGAAGTGATTTATGGAGCTTTGCAAAGATCCTTGAAGCACATTGAGAGGCATATAATGAAAATTGTTACATGAAAATATTTAATTTTCAAGCTAAATTGAAAGACTTTTTGAATCAAATTATAAATTAAAGAGCCTTCCTGGCTGAGGGTCGGAGTCCCTTAAGAGTTAAGCTAATAATTGATTGCAAAGAATAATTGTATAAGAGAAAGAAAAGTTGTACATTTTTAATATTATTTAGTAGTGATAATGATGTACCCTTCAAACAGAGATGATATTAAACCAACTTGTCTGCTTCAAGCATAACATACGTCCATGTCGTCATTTTAATTAAAGCTGACATGAACTCTTAAAAAGGCTTCATTTTTTTTATCCTTGTACGACTTACTACATTCCTGTACGCCTTTGTCCGCCATATTTCCTCGATTCCGCCATTTTTAATCGAAAGTTTTTGGCCACCAGTACCTGATATATAAAGCCTGGTACATTTGTTTCACTTGAGTGATTTTTTACCCTGGCTGCCGACATGTACACATCTCCGATAGTATAGTATTTAAAAATCCATATACTGACGAAATACTAGTACATATTTTAAAAATGCAACCAAAACTAGAACTATACTGACAGTAAATTATTTTGAGTGCATTTGCTGCAATAGAAAAAAAAGAACACTAACACGGAATACATTCACGTACAGCAAAAGCCGTTTGGACATGCACGCGTGCAAGTCGAGAAAACGTATCGAACGCAGTGATAAAAAGTAATTTACCTGAATACTGCTATCGTTACAGGGATGTGCACATGTCGAAAGAAATATCCCATTTTACTTTTATTGAAATATGCATCTCAGAAATCATGTATAATCCATTGCTAACTCAACAGTAAAAATTGTCACTACATAGCACTTGGACACACATGGTCCATACCGATCAGTTTATTTGGTCAAGGAAAATTTCAAAGGTGGAAACCTTACTGGTATTTTGGTTGACTGAAAAAAATTGCAAATATTTTTTTTCCAGAAATAAATAATAGTCTGGTATGTAAATATTGTAAATAAAATTTATGAACATGGCTTAACTATATCAAATTTATTATATAGCATGCATCATTACGAATCTTTCATCTTTTGAAGAGTTTTCTGTGAAAGGGGGGTTAAAAAACATGCATAACACTCTACTAAAAATAATTTAAACAAATGTTTGAAAAAGATCGGATGTCTCCACGATCAATTATTGCCAAATAAATGCTGTGTACTGGCATATTTTTAAAAAAAAAATATATAGAACCTAATACAACTTGATTTAAAGTTATTTATAATTTTATACACAATAAACGAATTTGATTCTGTGGTACATGAATGATCACAATAGAATTGAATGTGAATTGTATTAAATTTTCTTGACATATAATACGAATGATTATATGTCAAAGCATTTTGGAATAACAAATTATTAAGTTGTTATAACAAATTATTTAAACTTGTTATAACAAATTACTAATTTGTTTTATCAAATTAATTAGTATTCTGTTATAACAAATTATTAATCTGTTATAACAAGTTACTAATTTGTAATAACAAATTATTTGCGGCCCTAATACGCTTCCGTATACGTAGAATTGCACATTCTACCTAAATTTAGCTTTTTTTTATTCCTCTTGTCAAAATATTTTTTTGTCCAGATTCCTTACCTGAGAAGGTATTTGAGAAAGTTCCCAATACTCTTCATAAAACCATTCAAGCGTAACGACCGCATTGGGGTATAATATCGTTACAATAAGACCAGGTATCTATAAAAAAAAATATATGGCGGAATACGGTTATAGCCTGGTTCCCTGTTCCTGTTTTGCTTCATGTACTCCGCGTCACTGGGCAAGGATGAGACAGGGGACCAGGCTAAATACGGCTATAGTTGGTATGAAATAAGTCGTACAAAGATGAAAATGTTGCGTTTTTAAGAATTCATGTCAGCTTTAATTCATCACCTCTGAGTTCAAGAACGATGGATGCCTTTTAACTTTGTAACTTTTTTAATAAATTTCTAAAGCACTTATAATATTCTACTTATAGCATGGCGTATGGCATGATCTTCGACAGAAACCATAATAGCAATAAATCAAAATATCGGGGCTCCAGTATTAAAGATTGTTTTTCAGATTATTGTTTTTGGTCTTAATTTTTTAATATATTAACATCATCGTTAATTACATATCTAGTGTAATTTAGTTGAAAAAAGAAGAGCAAGAACACGTAAGAGGCTTTTGTTTCAGATGTTCAACATAATAGGTACAGTAATATTTGCTTAAAATTGGAAAGTTTGTAAGCAA